>NW_027397101.1:3218164-3262709 GCF_003265705.2 Callorhinus ursinus
ACAATACATTAACAAAAGAAAGAACAAGAATCATATGATCCTCTCAATAGATGCAGAAAAAGCATTTGACAAAGTACAGCATCCTTTCTTGATCAAAACTCTTCAGAGTATAGGGATAGAGGGTACATACCTCAATATCATAAAAGCCATCTATGAAAAACCTACAGCAAATATCATTCTCAATGAGGAAAAGCTGAAAGCTTTTCCCCTAAGGTCAGGAATGCGCAGGGATGTCCACTCTCACCACTGCTATTCAACATAGTATTAGAAGTCCTAGCCACAGCAATCAGACAACAAAAAGAAATCAAAGGCATCCAAATCGGCAAAGAGGAAGTCAAACTCTCACTCTTTGCAGATGATATGATACTGTATGTGGAAAACCCAAAAGACTCCACCCCAAAACTGCTAGAATTCATACAGGAATTCAGTAAAGTGGCAGGATATAAAATCAATGCACAGAAATCAGTGGCATTCCTATACACCAACAAGACAGAAGAGAGACAAATCAAGGAGTCGATCCAATTTAAATTGCACCCAAAACCGTAAGATACCTAGGAATAAATTTAACCAAAGAGGCAAAGGATCTGTACTCAGAAAACTATAAAATACTCATGAAAGAAATTGAAGAAGACACAAGGAAATGGAAAAACGTTCCATGCTCATGGATTGGAAGAACAAACATTGTGAAGATGTCAATGCTACCTAGAGCAATCTACACATTCAATGCAATCCCCATCAAAATACCATCCACCTTTTTCAAAGAAATGGAACAAATAATTCTAAAATTTGTATGGAACCAGAAGAGACCCCGAATAGCCAGAGGAATATTGAAAAAGAAAAGCAAAGGTGGCGGCATCACAATTCCGGACTTCCAGCTCTATTACCAAGCTGTCATCATCAAGACAGTATGGTACTGGCACAAAAACAGACACATAGATCAATGGAACAGAAGAGAGAGCCCAGAAATGGACCCTCAACTCTATGGTCAACTCCTCTTTGACAAAGCAGGCAAGAATGTCCAATGGAAAAAAGACAGTCTCTTCAACAAATGGTGTTGGGAATATTGGACAGCCACATGCAGAAGAATGAAACTGGACCGTTTCCTTACACCACACACAAAAAGAGACTCCAAATGGTTGAAAGACCTAAACGTGAGACAGGAGTCCATCCAAATCCTAAAGGAGAATACAGGCAGCAACCTCTTCGACCTCAGCCACAGCAGCTTCTTCCTAGAAACATTGCCAAAGGCAAGGGAAGGAAGGGCAAAAATGAACTATTGGGATTTCATCAAGATAAAAAGCTTTTGCATAGCAAAAGAAACAGTCCACAAAACCAAAAGACAACCGACAGAATGGGAGAAAATATTTGCAAATGACATATCAGATAAAGGGGTAGTATCCAAAATCTATAAAGAACTTATCAAACTCAACACCCAAAGAACAAATAATCCAATCAAGAAGTGGGCAGAAGACATGAACAGACATTTTTCTAAAGAAGACATCCAAATGGCCAACAGACACATGAAAAAGTGCTCAACATCGCTCGGCATCAGGGAAATCCAAATCAAAACCTCAATGAGATACCACCTCACACCTGTCATAATGGCTAAAATTAACAAGTCGGGAAACGACAGATGTTGGCGGGGATGCGGAGAAAGGGGAACCCTCCTACACTGTTGGTGGGAATGCAACTGGTGCAACCACTCTGGAAAACAGTATGGAGGTTCCTCAAACAGTTGAAAATAGAGGTACCATACGATCCAGCAATTGCACTACTGGGTATTTACCACAAAGATACAAATGTAGGGATCTGAAGGGGTACGTGCACCCCAGTGCTTATAGCAGCAACGTCCACGATAGCCAAACTGTGGAAAGAGCCAAGATGTCCATCGACAGATGAATGGATAAAGAAGAAGTGGTATATATACACAATGGAATATTATGCAGCCATCAAAAGGAATGAGATCTTGCCATTTGCAACGATGTGGATGGAACTGGAGGGTGTTATGCTGAGTGAAATAAGTCAATCAGAGAAAAACATGTATCATATGACCTCACTGATATGAGGAATTCTTAATCTCAGGAAACAAACTGAGGGTTGCTGGAGTGGTGGGGGGTGGGAGGGATCAGGTGGCTGGGTGATAGACATTGGGGAGGGTATGTGCTATGGTGAACACTGTGAATTGTACAAGAGTGATGAATCACGGATCTGTACTTCTGAAACAAATAATGCAATATATGTTAAGAAAAAAAAAGAAGAAGAAGATAGCAGGAGGGGAAGAATGAAGGGGAGTAAGTCGGAGGGGGAGACGAACCATGAGAGACGATGGACTCTGAAAAACAAACTGAGGGTTCTAGAGGGGAGGGGGCGTGGGGGGATGGGTTAGCCTGGTGATGGGTATTAAAGAGGGCACATTCTGCATGGAGCACTGGGTGTTAATGCAGAAACAATGAATCACGGAACACTACATCAAAAACTAATGATGTAATGTATGGTGATTAACAAAGCAATAAAAAATTATTTAAAAAAATATATAAAAATATTTTGAGCCACAAAATATTAATATTTGCATATTGTCCCTAGTTGAGAACATATCCAATTATATACTATTGTGTTAACTTCGAATTGGAGACACCAGTATGAACTTATGCTTGGTTAGTATGAATACAGCTGGAAACCTATATTCATCAATGTCTGTATATAACACAGGTTAGTACACACACAGGTCTCTTTACTCTGCAGCTGATATAGGGCCCAGCAACAATCACACCTAATACCCAGATCTTGGCTTAATACCACTCTCCAATTAAAAAAAAAAAAAAAGAAATGGTTGATTGGGTGATTCTAGGATTGGAACAGGATATACAAGAGATGAGCCCGCAGCATCTTTTGGTGCCAGAGGGTATAACAAAGTGCCCAAAAAGGGGGCAGGGGCACAATGCTGGGGATGTGACCAAAGCTGGAACAATGGGAGCAAAAATTAGAATAGTACTGGATTATAACCCAAAGTCCATATTGATATAAATAACTTGGTAGTTACGAAGAGCCAGCTCTCCTGTGCAGGAAAATTCCAAACAGCTGATACAGACACTCTGCCCTTAGGAAATGGAGCATAACTCCCCAATCTTTAGGTGTAGGCTGTACATGCTGACTTCCTTCCTAAGACTATAGTACAGAGGGAGAAATACCAGAGTAACTTTGTGGTGAAGAAACCAGACAAACCTTACCTCAGCAAGGTAATCAAGATTAACATCAACAGCGACAGGTCATATGGATGGTATGTGCCCCTGATACAAAGTAATGAAAGTGGCACTTTACCTCTGTGGCCTTCCTCCCAGAAATGTGCTGCCCCAGTTTAACCATGAAAAAAACACCAGATAAATCCCAACCGGAAAACATTCTACAAAACAGCTGACCAGCACTCCTTAAAACTAACAAGATTATAAAAAATAAGTCTGAGAAATGGTCATAGCCAAGAGGACGCTAAGAAAACATGAACAGATGGATTGTGGGGTCCTGAAAAAGAAAAAGGACATTAGGGGAAAACTGAGGAAACACAGATAAAGTAGGAACTTTAGTTAATAATGATGTATCCATACTGGTTCATTAACTGTGCCAAATAACACTCAATGTCAAGTGTTAACAGTAGGGAAACTGGGTCTGCAGTATACAGGAACTCTTATAATAATTCTGTAAAACTGAAACTTCCAAAATTTAAGATTCATTTTTTAAAAAGAAAAAGAAACTGAACTGGAGGACGCCCAGCCAGTATCAGAGAGTTGTTGATGGAGCTCATCACTAACTCAGACTGAGCCCCCATTTAGCTAAAATATTCTGAAGCATCACTGCACATTTCAGCCTAGAATTTAAGAGTATCTTGGGTGCCAGGGTTGTAAAGTAATTGAGAGAATTACCCACTTGTACAGATAAGGAAGCTGGGAAGGTCACCAGGGTCAGAGAGAGAGAGAGTGATAAGGCTGAAAGCAGAAGCCCAACTTGGGGTTTCCTGGCTCTGCGCCGCACTCTCTTCTGGGTCACGGGCCCTTCAGAGCCAGCTGTGCAGCACTCAGCCCCTAACTTTGTAATGTGACCTGCAGTTCAAAGGACTCTGTGGGCCTCCGTGAACCACACGCAGAGAAGGGCATCAGGTATTGCAGAAACAGTGAAAGACAGACTTCTGGACCTTGGACAGCATACAGATCAAGAGAAGACTCGCTGAAAAGTTCATTTAAATAAAATTCTCACAAACATGCAAGTCACAGGTGGTAGACTAGCCCACAGTAGCTTAAACACAGAGACATCTATATCCTGAACGTACTAAACATGCCAGTTCACTGTTAGCAGACAGTATCCCAGAAGCTCAGTACCAGCCAATGAACAGGGGCATAGCCATTCCTGAACCTTTAAAAACCTACAAATGGGAAATCTGTACTGTTTTCACCTGCTCTCAGCCCTGCCAAAATCAAGTACAAAGAGCCTCTCTCTCCCAGCCTTGCGGGTGAAAACCAGCTTTCCACATTCCAGCTCCACAGCAGGAAGGGAACAACCTCAGAACGAAGCTCAAGTCCTGCGACTCAGGTCACGTGGACAGTGACGGTGTGACTTCCCGAAGGCCTCAGGTGAGCTTCTGCTTACATGCACATGGTAACCATTCAGTCATCAACTAGAGCTACAACGTAGAGACATACAGGACCTGCTGCCAGGGTTATTCTAACCAGTGCGATCGATGGGTGGAGTACTGTAAATGGAATGTATGCCATACGGGAATCTATGAAGGTGGACGACCCGATCGTCCAGGACGCCAAGCATCAGAGCAGTGCTGTTCTATTCCAGTAACAGCTTTTGCAAACTATTTCCTCATGGAGTGGAGAGATGACAAGCAGTTCACGTGAGAAACCAACCCTAAGTGCTTTGGGGAGAAAGCCGGCAAGGCAGTGTGTGGACCAAGAACGACCAAGAACAGTGATCACTTAGTAATGTCTGCCACAGGTGTAGGAGTGAGAAGCGGGGACACTGATATGGAAGAACTAACCTCTGCATCAGGAAACCTGCCCTTGGGGCGCCTGGGTGGCTCAGTTGGTTAAGCGACTGCCTTCAGCTCAGGTCAGGATCCTGGAGTCCTGGGATCGAGTCCCGCATCGGGCTCCCTGCTCGGCGGGGAGTCTGCTTCTCCCTCTGACCCTCTTCCCTCTCGTGCTATCTCTCATTCTCTCTCTCTCAAATGGATAAATAAAATCTTAAAAAAAAAAAAAAAAAAAAAAGGAAACCTGCCCTTGCTGTCAGCTCTTTGACTCCCAGCACTGCCTTCTAAAAAGGCTTTAGACCCGACAGGATGCTTTCACAGAGGGTGTGCAGGGAAGCTTCTGATGTCCCACAAACTGAATGCACAACTTTGCAGATATTGCTAACAAGGGGTCCGTACCTTTTATCAGATTCTCAAAAAGGGTCTATAATCCAAAGGCAGTAAGAATAACTCTTTCAAGCTTCCAGCATTCCATGAACACCATCCCCAGGAAACACGCTGTATCCGGTATAACACTTTGGGGACAACTACCTCAATACTGACATCAGTCAGAAAGAGTTTCAATCTAGCCATCAACCTCCTAAGAGAAAAAGGGTGAGTCCAGCATGCCTAGCCATTCTGCTGTCTGCCCCAACATGGGGAGCAGGGCCACCCTCCCCGTCACCGGGCCTGGTGGACTGCTGATTTCCAGCTAGGTGAACATCTTCTGAGTCAATAGTTATCAAGTGAGGCCATTAAAGGCTTATCCTATTTGAATGAATGGAAGGGAAAGGTGTGTGAAGGTATCTTCTAAGGATGAATGATAATTAGACTGGGGCCGTCTTCACTTTTGTCTGAATGTACCTCGTTGATTACTAGCCTAGCTCAGGGATTCTCAACTGAAGACTACCATGTTTGAGGCCAGAGAAAACTCTGTTATGGGGCCTGCCCTGTGCATTGCAGGATGCTGGCCGCAGGTCTCCGGACATTGCCAAAGGTCTCCTGGGAGCAAAATCGCCACCCAAAATTGAGAACCACTGGCCTAGCTGAAGAAGGTTCCAAATGCATATTTTCTAATTACGTTTCCCTTTGTATTGACTGTTGGTGCATGTCCTCTGCATATTTATATATTTGGGGCTTCCTGGTTTTAGTAGTAGTTGGTTTTAAAGTGATCAGGAAGATATCACAGTGAGTGCACAATCTTTTGGAAGGACCTCAAAATCCCAATGAGGGCAGTGGGGTGAGGAAACTCATTCAGAAGGCAACTACGCAATTTATGACACTGAACCTACAGCCAAATCCTGTTTTAGAAGGAAATAATCCAAAATAATAATCTTTAAAAATTACACACAGTGATATCAGGCTAGTTATAATAATCAAAACTCAGAAGTAACCTAATTATCCAAAACAGGGAAATCATGAATTAAATTCCATGCCTCCACAGTATTAACCAGCCATTTTTAATGATACATTTTGGAGCAGTATGGACTTTTATTTATACATAACACAGGTTAAGTGGAAAACAATGATTTAAAAATGTTACCAGTGACTGCAATGATGTGAAAAATCCATATGACCTTGGAAAACGGACTAGGGAGAAGTCAGCAAATGGAAAAGAGGAATGGGCTCACAGGTGGCTGGTTGCCTGAATCCCAGACCCCCTGTGCCTGAGCCATGCTGCTTTTGGGGGAGGGGAATACAGACTAGAATTTATTCTCCTCTCTCTAAATTGGTTTTTACTATCTTACTATACGGTTTAGCTAACCTTTTGAAAGTTTATTGTTTTTTTGGTCATAAAAATACTCTGAGAAGTAAACGTGTAGGGTTTTTGTATGCAACTGAAGTTATCATCCTTTTAAAATGGACAGTCCTAACTGTAAGCTGGGGAGAGAATGGGCAGCATGGGGACTACAGTTGCTAACAACATACACCTCGAATGTGCTGAAAGCGTAGATCCTAAGTGTTCTCACCACACATGCACGAAGTTTATGGTTAATTAGCTTCATCGGGGACATGATTTCACAATGTAGAGGCATATCAAAATTTCATATTTTATACCTTAAATATACACAATGAGTATCTGTCACTCATACTTCAATAAAGCTGAAAAATAAAAGTGCTCTATTCTCACGGCAGAAATCTGGAAAGACACTAGAAGTCTCAGAGAAACAGAATGTCCACATGCCAACACCCAGAGATAAATCACTCATAGGATGCCAAGACGCCTTTCAGTCTAGGAGGTGGACATGGGGCGTGTCTGAGCACTTCCGTGCTCAGATATTTTTAAAGGCTTTCCATTATTGACTTAACCGGTACACCTGCATTTTAAAACTTAAAGTGACTTTACAAAGCATGTTGATAAATCATTTCCTGCTCAGGAACACCACCCTCTTGTGTATCCTGTATCATGAGCCACTGGCTCACCCTCTTGCCCAGCTTTCTGAGGCACGGCTCACGCGTACAGAATAAAGTGCACCGGGCCTCCTGCAGAGCACCAACGTGCCAGGACCAGAAGGGTGGGCACAGCGCACACCGACCCCCCCGGCTCACCCCCACGGCAGCCCCCCAGGGGTGGGCCCCACACGCGGAGGCATACTTACAGGTCGTAGGAGAACTTCCGCTCCAGGTTGGTCTGGTTCCTCTGGAACTGGAGCACATCCTGCTGCAGCCTGCCGTAGTTCTTCTGCAGGGCCTTCAACTGGTCTGAGGCAAGAGGACGACCCAGAATCCGGCAGGTCGCGGGCATGACCGTCATGACAACAGCAGACGCGTCAGAACACAGTGGGCAATGGCACACAGGAGAGTAAGGGTGGGGAGGAGAGAGGGATGAGAACATTCCAGAACCGTGGAGGAGCCTTGGGAATCTGCAACCCAACTGGAACCTGCACCCTCTTTTCCAAATCTCTCTCTTAAATCGATATTTTGACCTCTGATCTTTAAAATGCGTTCAGAGGTTCTGTTCGGGTGTTTCTTAGACATCCTAAACCCTGAGCTGTCCCACCGTGTCCCCTGGTCCCCAGCAGACTTACCCTTCAGCCTGTGAAACACGGATATCAACATCTGCTCAGGTAAGCAGCCACTCATGGCGGACCCCCGTCCTGGGCCACCAGGTTACCTACCGGCCGCCCCCTCCTCCCGCTCGTCCACACCGGCCATTCCCGGAGGCCTGTGCTCATCCAGTCACCCCACCTCCCCTGCCCCCATTTGGGAAACGGCAGCCTCCCTGAGGAGATTCATCAGCCAGCCCTGCTGCCCTGGCCTCTCGGCTCCTAAAAGCCTTGCAGAAATAGCAGCCGCTGACCAAGCGCCAGACCAAGGCTGCCACAGAGGTGACAGCAGAGTGGCCACAAGGCCGCCACTGGGGCCTGGGACTCAGCTCCGGACACACACCCGCATCCCCGAGGTTTGTCCCTGTAACTCTACACCTACAGGGCTCTCTAGGGGGAAAATGAAATGAAAGTGAAGGACTCAATGAAATGCCAAACACACAGCAACAAGGCTCCATCTCATAAGCAGTTCTAGGAGATGCTTGAAGAGTTAAAACTCTGGGGTCGTAGTACCACCTGGGGTGCTGGAGGCTGAGGCAGGGGACTGACTACAAAAGGTTGGGGGGGCACTTCCTGGAGGGACAGGGTCTGGTCGTGGCTGTGTCGGTCCAGGGGACTGTGCATTTGTCCAAACACAGAACTCTATACCACAAAGGGTACACTTTAGTAGGTGTAAGTTACACCTCAATAATGACTGCACAGTAAGAAAACTCCCACAAGCAAACCAAGTATGGGGTGAGGGGATACTGCTCGGCAACAGAAGGAATAATCTGATATCCACAACGTGGATGCATCTCAAAAGGCCAGACAAGAAAGGGGAGCTCTACAAAGCCCCCAGCAGTCCAGTGACCCATGTAACTTTGTATAACCCTGAATCTCCCCTACTCATAGTCTTAGAACCAGATGTGGAATGAGAATCCTAGGCCAGCACTGTCCAGCGGAACTACAAGGCAAGCCACGTAGATAATTTTTCTAGCAACCACATTTCTAAGATCTAAACCAGGTGTATTATTACTTTTAATAATACATTTGATTGAACTCAACAGCTATGCAACATTATCGTGCTAACACACAATGAATATAAAAAAATTATGAACGAGATATTTTATATTCTTTCATACTATGTCTCTGAAATCTGGTGTGTACAATTAGAGCATATCTCAATCCAGACGTTAAATCTGCACTGGGAATGCTTGATCTGAATTTAGGTTTCATCAAATGTACAGTTAAAAAGTAGACTAATATATAAGTTGTAAATGCTTAGTGCTCCCAACAGAGTCGAGTTTCAGTCTCTAACTTAAATCACTGAAAATTACACAAAAATTTAAAATCCAGTTCCATCCCACTAGCCACGTTTCAGGGGTTCACAGGCCACATGGCTCGTGGCCACCACTCTGGATGGTACGGCTCTAGACAGACCTTCCCGTCCCAGAGGCAGAAGTGAGGATGGGGGGCCCATGGGAGCTTCCTACCCCCGGCAAAGGCCGGCCTCATGAGACCCCCTTTCACCAGGCCCCAGGATCACCCAGGGCCTGCGGAGCCCCTCAGTCAGAGCGGAAGGGGGAGCCGACCACAGAGGGGCTCACCCCGTGACTGCCCTCATCACCGCTGCTTCCCAAGGCCCGACAGAAACCAGCCCTGGCTGCCAAACTGAATCAGGGCAGGAAAGAAGTGGAATTAAATTGGACTAGATAATTTTTATAATTTTCATTAGGGAAATCTGAATTCAGGGTGGCCCATTTAAAAGAAATCCTATATATACTACACATATTTTATATGTATGTGATAGGTGATCTGTTCTGTATACTTCTTAACCTATCAAAAACTGAGAATCTGAATTCTGTACCTAACACCTTACAATGTGTTCAGCAACATTTTTAAAAGGAAAAATCTCTTTAAGGAACTGTAATTTGGCAAGAAGAATAAAGATTGCTCAATTACTCGTGATCCTACCCATCATTAGATTAGAAGGAGAGCCGCTAGAGAGGGACAAGAGGAAAGGCGGGCTTTTCCTAAAAGGCCTAACATCTGGTGTAAAGGAGGGGATGAGAACTCACCTTGCAGGCTTCTGATGAGCCTCTCACCTGTGGTGATATTATTCACCAAAACGGCCTGCAAGGAAGATAAACACAGAATGAAACGTGCCTGCAAACTACCAACTTAGAAGAGCCTTGATAAGATGTTCCCGTTGGGAAAAGGGAGCAGCAACACCCCCGCCCCACCTGCCGCGCCCCAGCAGCTGTTGGAGGGACTGGGCACAGCTCTCCCGCCGAGCTCTCAGATACTGCTGCAGCCGGAAAAGGTGCTCACACGGTGAGAGGTTTGCTGTCCCAACAACAGCCTATAACCCGAGCAAGGGCTAAATGGATCCTCTCGCTGTTTTCGCCCCAGACACGCTCCCCTCCACGAAAGCTGGACTTTCTCTGGGGGGCCGGGCGCGGTCACATCCTGAGCCACAGGCCCGACTGCACCCCAGGGTGGGGAACAGAGCAGAGGAAGGGCTCCTTACTGCCGGTGGGGGTGGGGGTGGGGGACAGAGGGGCTCACACGAAGTGACAACAAGCTGGGGAGGCTGAAAACAGAGGAAGAGGAAGGAACAACACAGGACTCGGCGAACAGTGAAAACCGAGGGAAAAGTGAGGAAAGGGAGTGTGGAGCGTATGTCACAAGCAGCCCGTGCGCATGAGCGAGTGGTCACGGTCTCCAGGTGCCCTTCTGAGCTCTGCAGTCCGCTCGCTCGCTTACTCCTCACCCCGGGTTCTAAGAGGCAGGCAGCACATTATTCCATCTTAGAGGGCAGAAAACTGAGGCACAGATTGCTTAAGAGACTCAAGGCCACAGGGCTTTCTTCACAGCCAACAGGCAAAGCCTGATCCAGAAAGCAAGCTGTTGCTCACTACTTGTTAGATCCCCTGCTGGGATCTAACCCCCCTCCCCCCAGCAGGATACCAGGCTAGTGGGCTGTACCCTGAGCCTAAAGCAAACAAAAACCTGACAAAGAGGGGACTGGGATCTTCACTATTAGAGCACATCACACGGCCGCTGTTTTGTACACACAGAGCTGTGCACACCGTGAAATGTGCACATTTCATACCGTGTCATAAGCAACAAAGCTTGCAAGATACCACACCCAGGACACGCGGCCCACAACTTGGGGACACGTTTCTGCCTGGGTCCTGCCTAACGGGGGACAATGACAACTGCACCGTCTCCTACGTCTGCGCCTCTGGCTTCCTCCTGGACCTCTGTCCAGCCCTTACTTTTTCTGTGGCTTGGACAGAGCTTTCTGGAGTACAGGGGTGCAGCCAGAAATTAAATGTGGCCAAACAAACCATGTTTATTTTGGGAGATCTGAGGACTCGGAACATTTCCTGGTACAAAAGAGGGAAGTGGGGCACCTGGGTGGCTGAGATGGCTAAGCGTCTGCCTTCGGCTCAGGTCATGATCCCAGGGTCCTGGGATCGAGCCCCACATCGGGCTCCTGGCTCAGCAGGGAGCCTGCTTCTCCCTCTCCCTCTGCCTTTCTCCCTGCTCATGCTATCTCTGTGTCTCAAATGAATAAAAAAAAAAAAAAAAAAAAGGAAGGAAGTCACAGCGATGGTATCTCAGGGAAAGATTATCAAGAGGAGTGTCTGCAGATACCCTAGTGGGCAGGGGAGAGCGGAGACCCCTCAGTGGCGCACGTAGCAGGGAGTCAGATGGGCACAGCGCAGGGAAGGCCTGCTGCACTCAGGAGAGACTTGCACAAGCTCAACACAGACACAAAAGACCACAGGATCCCACGGTCCCACTTCTAAGTCTAGAGCCAAAAGAACTCAAAGCAGAATCCTGAAGAGATGTTCACCCCTGTGGGTTCATAGCAGCACTACTTACAACAGCCAAGAGCTAGAAGCAACCCATCCTCAACAGATGACTGGATAAAGAGAATGTGGCAGCTACATTCAACGGAATATCATGCAGCCTTAAAAAAAAAAAAAAAGTCTGCCATACACCGTTACAACATGGATCAACCTTGAGCACACTGTGCAATGCCACATAAGCCACTCACGGAAGGACAAATACTGTCTGATTCCATTCGTATATACATACATACACATATATATATACATATATATGTGTATGTATGTATTTATTTTTTTTAAAGATTTTTGTTTATTTGTTTGAGAGAGAGAATGAGAGATAGCACAAGAGGGAAGAGGGTCAGAGGGAGAAGCCGACTCCCTGCTGAGCAGGGAGCCTGATGCAGGACTCGATCCCAAGACTCCAGGATCATGACCTGAGCCGAAGGCAGTCGCTTAACCAACTGAGCCACCCAGGCGCCCCTATATATATATGTATTTAAAGAGAAAGCACACATGAGCAGGGGCAGGGGAATGAGGGGAGGGGGCACAGGGAGAGAGAAACTCAAGCAGGCTCCACGTCCAGCATGGAGCCCAACACGGGGCTCGATCTCATGAGCCTCAGATCGTGACCTGAGCCATAACCAGGAGCTGGAGGCTTCGCCAACTGAGCCACACAGGCTCCCCCAGGACATTCTCCATCATTCCCCTTGGCCCCACTCCCAAAACCCCACACTGGAGTCTGTTAACTATCTGAGGAAATGTCTCCCACGCGACTCTAATTTTCCAAAGAAAAAATATTTTAGTTATCTTCCCCTACCTGCTTACCTGTGCATGGAAAACTACCGTCGGCACTGAAGTAAATGAGAAAAGGATCATAAAACGCCATCAAGATCTTTCATATGTAATTTTATATTTATTGAAAATCTTGTTAAATCATTTTCAGGGAACAATGCAAATGCTTCTAGCTTTTCAGAGATCCAAGAAAAAAATCTGCATTAAATAATACTATTTTTAAATGAATTTTATATTCTAAACAACCCTTATGTAGCTGCCACATTCTCTTTATCCAGTCATCTGTTGAGCTAATTTTTCACATTTTAGTCAGAGTGACTCTGGGCGAAGCTGCACCTCCCAGGGTGTGTGGACCGTCCCCGGGGGCGCTCGCCATCACTAATGCCGCTAGAATGTAACCAGAAACTGAACTCAGAAGACTGCAGGATGAACCACCCACGCACAAGCGTATTAAAACTGTTCTGAGAAACGAGTCTACTCCATCAAGCTATTTTCCGCGTTAGATTCCAAGAAAAAAAAAGCTCGACGTTTAAGTAAATTTTCAAAGCAGTAATTTGACAATAAATTCTACCACTCTAAAAGCTCCATAAAATGTAAATGACGTACTTTTTAAGATCCTAACTTTTGGAAAGCTCACTGCAAGGGGGACGCAGATCACGTGATAAAGGAGAAAAGGCCCCCTCCACTGCTCTGTTTTGCTCATTGAAATAATCTGCTTTGAAGGCCAGAGGCCCCTTTCACTTAAGCCGGACTCACAGGCCCCTCAGACTATCTAACCCTTGACCCCACGGTGCCTGGAGAAGCCCTATGAAATTACCCTCCTGTTAGTGCCTTGGGGAGAGGACCTCAAAATGGAAAGCAATCTTGGTGACCTGTGAAGGACACAGAGAATGAAGGAAGAATATGAAATATTCCTTCGTCTTCCCCGTCCCCCTCACCAATTTCGGAAACCTCCCAGAGCAGCGCTAGCCAAGAGAAACGAAATGTCCGTCCCGTATGGAAAGCTCACCATTTCTAGTAGTCACATTAAAGTGAAGAGAAACAGACTGGGTAAAGGACTGGCACAGACATTCCCCCAAAGATGATACACAAATGGCCAATAAGCCCCAGAGAAATGCCCACATTCCCCAGAAACACAAATCCAAACGAGAAGACACCGTCTCACACATGTGGATGGAGCTGCAAGTTAAAAATTAATAAATAAAAAGCAAAAAGGAAAATAAGTATGGACAAGGATGTGGAGAAAGTGCAGAGAAACTGGAACCCTGAGACGCAGCTGAGGAGAACGGGAAATGGCGCTCACTCACTGTGGAAAGCGACTCAGCAGTTTCCCCAAAAGTTAAACAGTTGTCTCATGACCCAGCACTCCTCTTCCTGGGTTTATACCCAAGAGAATCACAAATATATGTTCGTCCGACACCTGTCCCCAGACGTTCGCAGCAGAATTATTCATAACTGCCAAAAGGTGGGAACAGCTCAAATGTCCATCGAGTGAAGAATGGATAAACATGGCGCAGCCATAAAGAGGAACGAGGTCCTGACACGTGCCATGAGCCCTGAAAACGCTATGCTGAGTGCAAGAAGCCAGGCACAAAGGCCACAAAATGTAGGATTTTGCAGATAGGAAATGCCCAGAGCAGGCAAATCTGGAGAGACAGAAGGTAAATTAGTGGGAGCCAGGGGCGGGAGAAAGCGGAAGTGGGGAGCGCCTGCTTCATGGGTGCGGGATTTCTCTAGGGGGTGATGAAAATGTTCTGAAATGAGATGGTGCTGAAAGCTGCACCACATCATGAGCATACTGTAGCCTGCTGAATGATACACTGTAAAATGATTAACATGGTAATGCTGAGCTTATGTGAATTCTGTCCCAATAAACAAAAAGAAACAGGTGAAATTAAATACTGAATTTAATCTGGCATAACCAAATTATCATTTCAGGATGTCATCAACATAGAACAGTATTGATGCAATTTCTTTTTTCCATACCAAACCTTTGAAATCTAGCATATTTTTACACTTTTACAGCATATCTCAAATGTGATATTTTCAGTGCTCACCAGCCACTTGCCCATAAGGACAGCACAGACCTTGAGGAACGGGAAGGGAGGGCAGAGAGCAAGCCCGATGGCAAAGAAGGGCCAATTAACTATTTATGGTGTCCTGCTAAGATTACACACTCACACCATCACCACTCACACCACCAAAATAAGCCCTGCCACCCCAAACTCTTTACACCGACAGCCCTGGTGGGCCAAAGGCTGGGAGAGGCAGGCCACTGAGATGTATGCCTGTCCTCCGGCCAAGGGGCCACAGGAAGAATTCCAGAACTCAGCAAACCTGCCCAGCATGGGCATCGGGTGTCCAGCACGAGCCTCAGCCTGTAGGCACAAAGGTGGGCCATCCACACAGCTGACCCCCGCTTGCCAGACAGGCCCTCTACAGAAGGCAAAGGGAGGGGTGTGTGGGGACACACGACACCAAGTCCCCCCAGGCTCTGGCCACAGCAGAGGGGGGCTGAGTCCCAACCCCCAGAGAAGGTCCTCAGAGAGGCTGGGCCTAAGTGCTAAGTGCCAGACCCACTCTGGGGGGTGAGAGACCCAGGACACCAGAAAGTACAGGAACTCGCAGCCTGGGTGATTCTAGGTCCAGCAAATGGCAGGGGCACAGGAGTGAGTGTCTGTACGCGCATGGGGAGAAGCGGCACAGACAGAGACAGAGAGTATCAATGCAAGGACACCAGCGTGTGGGGCGCCTGGGTGGCTCAGTCGGTTAGGCGTCTGCCTTCCGCTCAGGTCATGATCCTGGGGTCCTGGGATCGAGCCCCTAGTCTGCTTCTCCCTCTCCCTCTGACCCTCCCTCCCCTCGTGCACATGCATGCTCGCTCGCTCTCTCTCACATAAATAAAATCTTAAAAAAAAACAAAGAACACTAATGTATGGAAGACATTCTGCTGCGTGAAATAAAGCCAAACAAAAGGACAAACATTGCACGATCCCACTTACGTGAGAAATGCAGGGTAAAATGCAGGGTAGTCTGATTCAGAGACAGGAGGAAAAACCGTGGTTGCCAGGCCTTGGGGGGTGAGGGCATGGGCTGTTCGTGTTTAATGGGGACAGAGCTTCCCTGGAGGAGATGGGAAAGCCCTGGAGGCGGCCGGTGTGACAGGTACATAGCAACGTGAGTGTGATTCGTGCATTTCAACATGCTTAAAATGCTCGTTTTATATTATGCACATTTTACCACAATAAACACGAGAGCAAAACCCCACAAAGAGCAGGTCGGTGGGTCAGTGAAGGAGTGTGTGAGGATGTGGGGAGGGCAGGAGTGGGGTCAGAGGGGGGCCAAGGCACTGGGCAAACGGGCTCACGGGGGGGGGCAGGAAGGTGGGTCTGGGCCGTGGCCACAGCACGATGGGTTCAAGCCAGAGCTGTGAGAGAAGGTCGTGGGGGATTAAGCCAAACTCTGTGTGAAGCTGAGGAAAAAGAACCCCACTCAGGAAAACACCCAGTTACGCACGGGGCATAGCTGCCCTACATGCCCAGAACGGCTCCTGCCAGAAGGTCCCGTGCTGCCCGGGAGAAGGAACAACATGCCGGGCCCCAGCCGGCTGGGAAAGCCCCACCTGCGAATGGCTGGAGGGGCCCAGGGCCGAGGCCGGGATTCCTGGGGGCAGATCACAGTGCCCACAGCTCTGCGGGGCAAGGTCCGTGGGGTGCTCTCCATCCTGGGGATGAGCATGAGGCCCAAGGGGCGGGAGCTCTGGACGCAGAATGGTCCACACCCACCCCTGGGAAGGGGCACAAGGCTGGAGAGAGGGAAGGAGAGAAGGAGGGAAGGGGGGGATGGAAGAGGGAGGGGGGACGTGGAAGGGGCGAGGGGAGGGAGATGGGGGAGGGGAGGGAGGAGGGGGGGAGGGAGGGGGAGGGCAGGGGGAGGGCAGGGGGGAGGGCAGGGGGGAGGGCAGGGGCAAACTGAGGAGACGGCCCCTGCCTTGGAGCACCTGCCACACTGCCTCTTGGGTCACACCCATCCACGTGCCTTCAATAATCTGGGTCAAAGAGAACTCCCAGGAGGACCTGAACAGGACACGCAGTGGGAACTCCAGAAGGTTCCTTGATGCTTCTCCAGCAGCTGACTAAGGCAGAACGAGGGACCTCCTTCTCCGTCCACAAACCCTGGATCTTTCTGTCACCAACTGCCGGCTGCCAGAGACCTTAGGTCCCTTCCCCTGAGCAGCTCACATTTACCTCCCAGTCTTCGCACTACCCCACCCCTCAGCTCTTCCCGGTCTCCCTTCCCGACACTTTCCAGCTTCCCAGGAAAGACAGCGCAGCTGTGAAGTGTTGCTCCGACAGAAGAGCACACGACATGGGCTTGGCTGGACCTGGACCGGGGTTGGGGGGGTGAGGGGGGAGCTGGACATCTTCTCTGTGTTCAGAGGAAGAAAAGCCCTCATGGCAGCAGAGACAGCACCAGCGATGAGGAACATTCCCCTTGTCCTAAATCTAACCAACCGAGGAACTGCCCCACTCTCCCTGCGGGGCTGGCGCCAGGGGCCGCCAGTGCTGATGCCGACCTCGCCTGGGGGGCGGGAGCAGAAGCCCTGGGCTGAACCCCTTCTGTGGGCCTTAGTTCTTCTGTTTCCAAATGGGGATCTGAACAATTTCCCCCACCCTCACCTGTGGGAAAGGCCACAGCTCTGCAAATTCTGACGTTCTGCAAACAGGGGGTCCACAGATACTCAGGGACTAAAGAGAAAACAGAACTCAAGGGCAACGGGTTACAGAGCCCACTTATTGTTCTTAAACATGAATAATCCCGGACTCCCACTGGTCCAGCCACAGGGAAAATAAATGAAAAGGTAGGAATTAACCCGAGGCCCCATCCCGTGGGGGTGGGGGTGGGGGTGGGGGTGGGGTGGAGACGGAGGCCAGCTGCTGCAGTGTGGGGACAGTGCCGGAAAGGGAGTCTGCATTTCTCCTAACACACACTCCTTTGCGTGGGTGGTAAATGACTCGCCTTTAATCACAAAGCTGTCTGAAGGCCACATCTCGTCAGCAAACCAGAGAATCTGCAATCTGAACAGACCCCCTTGTTCCCAGGGACACAGATTTTGGGCGGACGCCCCTCCCGTGCGTTCCCGTCTGCCACTGCGCAGCCCACCTGCCACTGGCCGGTGGCCACCTCCTCCCGCTGCCCGACAATTCTCCAGACTCCTTCCCTATGGGATTTAGATTCCAAACAGACGCATTCCTGGGAGCCTGAGAGGTGGAGCAGTCAGGCAGTTGGAGGTACAGAACGGAGCCAGAAGCAGGGTGCCCCTGGCTCTGGGCTAAGGCTGCAGTGGCAGCCTCCTGGTCCAGCCATCTGGGAGCCGCCCCTGGATGGGATGCTCTTCCAGACCCTTCCCACCTCTCTGTGGGCACCAGCTTCCCTGCCCTAAGCCCTCTCTGCTTCAAAGAGCTGCAATGGTGTGTCTGCCTGCAAGTGGCCCTGACAGACCCATTGACTCGTCTTTGCCCGCCACTCAACGGGCACAGCTCGGACACCGGGCACAGCCCAGCACCCTGCAGAGTAAATAGCGAACGCACAGAAGATACGGAAAATCAGTGTGGATTAAAAACAGAAAAGCTCTTCTAGAACCTTTTGGTCTTCAATCAATCACGGCAATCAAAGATGATAAAAATCAGAGAAACTGTTTCTATCCACGCAAGTCTGCTCTGGTCCCCCCTGAGAAAACCGCCTCCCCAGAAGAAAATTACCACCCTCTCAGCAAGAGAAGCCGCCCCAGAGAGAAGCAGCCAGAACACTCCGAATGCGGTAGAATTCATACAGGGGGACAGAAGGGCCCAGCAGCCCCGCGGGCCCCTCGGCAGGCCAGCCACCCCACCGTGTCTGCACCTCGGGCTCAGAGCTCACCCCGCCAGCCTGCCAACCAGGCACTTCCAGGAGGGTGGGAAAGCTCTCAGGAAACTCTCGGGTAAGACAAATGACCGGACTTCTTAACGTTACCACTTCCTCTTTAGAAAGTCACTCTCGGAACTAAACGCAGCTACAGTCGCGGGGAGCGGTCCCCGCCCCAAGTCCAAACCCGGCCCAGGAACCCACGAGCCAAAGCAGGCTGGCTGGCCACCCGCACTGCCCAACAGAGGGAAAGGCCTGCTGACCGATCCCTTACAGCAGCAAAGCCCGGGCAGCAGGGGGTTCTCAGACCACACGCGCCCCTCGCGGATGCACAGGTCGGCCCGGGACTGGGGCACGGGTCACACAGGTGCGTGACAAAGGTGATGCAGGCCACTCCTCCCTCCGCCTATACAAGCTTTCCTCTTTCTGGACACCAAACCGTTAACACGTGGCCACCATCCCCTCCTGCTCTGCAGCCTGGCGCTCCGGCTTTTTTCCAGGTCAGCTGCTTCCCTCCCAGAATGATACAGGAACCGTATTTCCATCATAAATGAAATGCTACTCAGATGTGATTCTTCGCACTAGTGCAGCGTTAATTTACGTATTTAACACGTAAGTGCAAAGGTGGAAAAATGGCTGCAAGAAACGGGCCAGGAAGAAGATCACAGACACAGATGAGGAAAAGCAACTATTTTGGACTAACTCTGGAGAGCAAAAAGGCGAACACCATAGCAGGAAGCTCGGCCTTCCCTGGCTGAAGGGCCGTTCAGTCCTCGGGGGCTCTCAGGCTCCTCCTCCAAGCATTTCAGAGATGAAGCGGAACCTGCCCCTCACAGGCCTTTAGGGCCGCCTCGTGGCTCTGGGGCAGCAACTAGTGGGGGGCCAGGGGGCATCGGAGATCTTGGTAAGTCTTCAGACCCAAAAATAATAATCAGCCTTCTGACAACAAAATAAAAAGACTGAATTAAAGCACTGTGCCAACTTTAGGAAAGAAGCAGACCTTTACAAGTCAATCTCCATTAGCTTTTGGTAAAAACTAAAATCTAAGGATTTTTTTTTTTAAAAGATTTGAGAGAGAGCATGACAGACAGAGAGAAAAGAGAGAGAGAGAAAGTGCGCACACAGGAGGGAGGGGCAGAGGGAGAAGCAGGCCCCTCACTGAACAGGGAGCCCGACTGATCCCAGGATCCTGGAATCATGACCTGAGCCAAAGGCAGATGCTTAACCGATTGAGTCACCCAGGCGCCCCTGAGGATCTGTTTTTACTTAGGCCCTTTAAAAACTTGTTTGATATGTAAACACGTATTTACCTGTAAAAAAAAAGGGGGGGGGAGGCACCTGGGTGGCTCAGTCGGTTAAGCATCTGCTTTTGGCTCAGGTCATGATCCCGGGGTCCTGGGATTGAGCTCCGTGTCAGGCTCCCTGCTCAGTGGGGTCTGCTTCTCCCTCTGCTTCTGTCCCTCCCCCTGTTCTTGCGCTTGTGTGCTCTCTCACAAATAAATAAATCTTAAAAAAAAAAAAAAAAAGGATTTCACCACAAATGTGGTGGCTTGAGAATGTGACTCCAAGGCCTCGGACACTGCTCCCACAGGTGGAGCCTAATTCCCGCCCTTTTCAATTTGGGCTGGCCTTAGTGACCCGCTCCCATGAATGCCGAAGAAGCGCCCCTGCGGATTCCTGAAGCAGTCAGTAAAAGGCCTTGTGGGATGGACCGTGTACCCCCAAAACTCATGTCTACCCAGAACCTAAGAATCACCCTATTTAGAGAAAGGGTCTCTACAGATATAATCAAGGTAAAATGAAGTCCTGAGTGTGGGCTAGAGTCAGCAGGACTCAGAAGAGGCGAAGGTCCAGAGACACTGGAGCAGACGGCCAGGTGAGGGCAGGAGCAGAGGCTGAAGGGACACACCTGTGGATCAAAGGCCACAGGCAGGCACCGGGGGCCAGAACCAGTTAAGGAAGGAGGCTCCCTAGAGCCTTCAAGGGAGCACAGCCCTGCTGACACCTTGATTTTGAACTTCAGCCTCCAGAACCTGGAAAGAATACACTTTTGTTGTTTTAAGCCACCCGGTTTGTGGTACTTTGTTACATGGTAGCCCTGGGAATACAAGAGGGGACAGCGTCCTGCAGGCTCTCTCCTTCCCTCCCTGTCAGGACGGCGCCCTAGGAACCCAGCCTCCAAACTTCAAGAGGCCTAGCAGCCCCGTGAAAGCCACACAGAAGTGTTGTGGCCTTGACCCCACCAAGATCTCGGGTCAAGGACACCAGAACACACGAGTGAGGGAAGCTTCAGGCGATTCTGAGCCTCCGGGCACCCAGACAGTGAAACGTGGAACAGAGACAAGTTTCCCCTGAGCCGTCCCAACTGCAGATGTGTGTGAGCAAAATAAATGCCATCATGGTTTTAAACCCCTATGTTTTGGGGTGATTTGTGATACAACAATAGAGAAGCAGAACCCACGTCTATATAATCCTGTTCACCTGAACGACGTGTGTATCTTCAGATTCAAAACACAGTCACGTGTGCCTTTTACGGATCAAGGTGGTCTACAAAAGCTCCCTTCAGCAAACATTTATGAAGAATATTCTTTCTGGAAGTGGTCACCTCCATGCCCCTAAGCTGAGAATGTCTGGGCTTTTAAATGATGTGCAAATACTAGACGTGTTCAAAAGTGTTGCTCATTTAAAGAAGCTCCCTCATGTTCTACCATCTTCATAACAGACATACATTTATAAAAGCTTGAGTATAACAATCATTTATAAAAGCCTAGGTGTAATCTGTAGATTTTAAAAAAGGCATGAGGGGTTCTCAGTGGTTAATCTCAGAGTGATGGAGTTACAGGGGATTTTAATCTTTTTTGTATTTTCAAAACTAACAACAGTATTTCGATAATGTATAAGGCAACATTTTTGAAAGTTACTTAAGGCTGCCATACACAATCACTTGTATTTGCTTCAGAAAACTGAATATCATCTAAAGCTCAGGAAGAGACCACACCAGTGCTCCCACCGAGTACTAGAAGTTCTAGAAGTACGCATGAACCTGCAGACTCGCATTCCTGTAAATCATCTTCACTACACCTCTTTTTGCAACACACAGGGAGGCAGAAAAGGGAAATGAAAGTGCGTCTGGGTGGCTCAGTCCATTAAGCGTCTGCCTTCAGCTCAGGTCATGATCCCAGGGTCCTCAGCAGGGAGTCCGCTTCTCGAACTCTCCCTCTGCCTCTCCCCCTGCTCGTGTTCTCGTTCTCTCTCAGTCTCTATTTTTTTTTTAAGGGAACTGAAAATGACAGGTTTATCTTCAAGAATCAGCTGAAGTCTCATCTGAAGTGTTTCTGATAAAAAAAAAATCAGAGGCTTTGGTTCAGATTAAAAAAAAAATCAGTGGGATTTGGTTCATATTATCAAGACTGAATCTGATTGGTCAATGCTCTGGCCAACGGACATCTGTAGAAGTTGAGAAATATAAACTATAACCACTAAAATTCATAATGGGGGTGAAACAGGCGATGGGGACTAAGGAGGGCACCTGTCATGATGAGCACCGCGTGTTGTGTGGAGGTGTTGAATCACTGTATTGTATGCCTGAAACTAACATAACACTGTGTTAACTATACTGGAATTACAATTTAAAAAAATTCATCATAGTGGCGATCTTTGGGCATGAAGGAAAGAAGGAAAGGACAGAGGAGAATACAGAGGACCTCACCTTGATAATGGTTTTTGTTTTAAATAATTTCTGGGGGAGGGGCACACAGGTATTAGCTTATTATTCCTCTGACCTCTCTATATGCCCTGCTCTTTCTACTAAAACTGCTCTAGGGCTCATTCCAGCACCACAGCGAGCTGTCGAGAGCTCACTTGATGTTTCTACACGTGCCCACCCATTCCAGGTGACATCTGTAGGGGCGCCTGAGAGGCTGGTCTCAGAACTGAGGACCTACAGACACACCCATATCCCAAGTCTGGGGGAGTTGGAAATCTTATGGAAAAAAAAAAAAAAAAGGAGTGAGCTGGAAGTTTGCAACTTGGCACATCTAAAAATTGTCAGGGATTCCTGACTCCAGTAAACGTGGGTAAAGATGTAGGAAATAGAAAAAAGAGTATCACATCAATTACTTTGTAACCGTACCAGATTATTTTTGAAGAATTATATCTCTTAATCATAATGCCCTCCACTTTAAAATCATTGGGAAAGGGTCAAAAAAATGAAAATGAAAACCCTGATATGGCAATTTTATTTTTAAAAGTGCAATACTGCAAAAACACTCTATCTCATCAGTCTCTGGATGAGCCGCATGCATCGCAAGGATCTTAGTGAGCCCTTAGAGAAAATCTTGCACCCGCATGTGTATGTGTATCATCTTTTTGAAAAATTCAATATTCTCCAAGGCCCAACACCTACAGAGTCTGATCCGGTGTATTTTTTAAATCTGTATCTGTTTGCATAAACTCCCAGGCGATTGTGATGCGCTGCCCGGCAAGGCCTGATTTCTCTAAAACAACTTCCATAACGACTAAGTTCATAAATGCCAACTTGATAAGCGGAACTGATAATTCCGTGCCACGGACCCCTACCGAGCAACAGGGAGGACAGCTGCCTGATCACAAGGTGACCTCATCGTCCACGGCCCGATTCTGGACCAAACAGCAAAAGGGAAAAGACAGCCGAGAAGCAAAGGAGACCCAGCCGTGGCCCACCTGCTCTCCCGCAGAACAGGGCACTCAGCCTTTCTGCCAGAGTTCCGCCTCTATCAATCAAACCCGTGCTGTTCGGTATTTGGCCACTTAAGTGTAGTTAAGACTAAATAAAACTCACAATTCAGTTCCTCGGACCCACCAGTCTTATTTCCGGTGTTCCGCAGCCAGGGGATATTGTACAGCAGAGCTCAAACAGCAAATTCCCCTCATCCCAGGGAATTCTATTTCACAGTGCTCACCCGAAGCATTCATTTCATGACCACATCATCCCCGGTGGGCGTGGCCTTCAAGCTTCTATCCACGCCAATATCTGACGGCTACAATACCCTCCAGAGCAACAGTGCCCACCCAGGGCGGGGGTGGGGGAGGTTCCAGGAGGTCAGAAATCTCTAGGGCACGAAACATTTGCAAATCACCCCCACCCACAGATGCCGGCACCCCCAAGTCCTCCCACAGCTGAGAGGCTCTATTAGATCACCAGAGGATTCTTTAACATTCTGAAAAAGAGCCTCATTCCAATTCAAACCACAAGTGCTAACCTTCTAAGAGAAGAAAAAAAAAAAAAGAGAGAGAGAGAGAGAGAACGTCCTGGTGTGACAGGCCAGCCCTACTTCTCTGGGAACTGCCTGGCCATAAAGAATCAGGTGTTTACTGCCTGAGAATTTGGAATTGGGGCCAAAAGGGAGCTAGCTGGAATACCATGCCCTTTTGAGTCATGGAGATAAATATAGGATCCCATCACCTAGCTTCAACAAATATGGGCTCTGGCCAGCCTGGTTTCCTGCGGCCCCACTCACACCCCTTGCGTTCTTTAGGAATGGAAGGTTCTGCAGAACCAGCCCCCCGCAACACCGTGGCCCTGTGTCTGCACAGAGCAGAGGGAGGCCCTCTTGTGCGGGGCTGTCGGGGGTCTAGGCCTCATCCTGGGTGATGGCTACGAACTCTGAGCTGAAGCACCAGTCTCATGAGGCTGTTGAGACAAATGCAGGAAACAATCCCCACGGAACGCTTAGCTTGGTGTCAGGCTGAGCAGAGGTTTGCGGGCGGGAGCTCTCCTCACTGCTGTGGGGGCTGTCACTGTCACGCTTCCTGTGGCTCAGCAGCACTGTTCAGTCTTTGTTCTGATGGCCACCCCAGCATCTTCTTAATCCTTTCCTAAAGGTAGGGCAATTTTGTTTCATGCTTTCAATTTGGAATTCAAAAAAAGAAGTCTATACCAAAAAAAAAAAGTATTATCACTACCGATGCTGTGGTTTACTTCTAGGCCTTTGCTGTTACTACGATTACTAGGACTAGTTGTAATGACACCAGCTACCAGTTTTTGAGCTTCTAGTCCATGTTAAGCATTGTGCCAAGCCCTCCATAAATATTACCTCACTGAATCCTCACAAGCTACACTGTAAGGGGGATTCTGTTGTTATTCTCACTAGAGAGCTGAGAAAACAGACCCAGAGAATTTAAGTGGCTTGCCTAAAATCATGGAGCTGAGGAAAACAGGATCAGAAGCCAGGTCTGCCTGACCCGGACACCCCATGCCTTTTACCACTACAGCAAGCACAGCTAAAATCCTCCTGGAGCCAAAAACTAGCCGCCCACCCCCCAACCTAGAAGAACTTTCTATCACATATTCTAAAGATTAAAAACTTCAAATGAGAAGGGACACTCATTCCTCCCCAGTGGCTGTCTGTCCTGCTTTCAAATGCATATTTCACCCTTTACTGGGACTCCTCAATTTTCAATAGCTAAGTTGTTTATTGTAACTACAAGAGGATCCCCTAGATCCCCAAACAGTTCTTGAGTGGATGGGGCAGGAGAGCTAAGCCCCCTTTTTAAAAAGAAGCTATAAAGCTGAAGCATTAAGAACCAAGGTGAAACAGTCCCCTCATTTCTGGCTGGAAGACATTCCCTCTCATTTCTTCCTATATAGGGAGAGCTGTTCAGCAAACAGCTACTCAATCATAGTTCAAAGAATTCCAAGTTTGTGCTCTTATCTCCACATGAGATTATCCTCAAATGAACCAGCATCTCTAACTCAAGGACACACCTGTGGGATGATGCTTCACAGACTGCATGACTAGGAATTCTCTAGAACAAACAGTTCTGTGCACAGCATGTTCTCTGAGGAGTCTGCCCACCCTGTACGGGAAGCCCCGTTGTCTGCAGTGCATTTCACAGGTGTCTGGAGCCAAACTAGTGCAAATCCACACCATAGCAGAATGCCCACGAGCTGAAATTCACCTGCAACCTCTTTTCCTTCTCCCCACCCAAAATGTGTACCCACACTTTCACGCAACACACAGAAATCTCCGGAAGCCTGGAGGAGAATGAACAAAGAGATTATCCCTCCCAGAATGTGGGATTTCATAGTGCAGTGCAATTTCGGAAGCATCTGGTAGACTGATGGGAGTTAAGAAAACAAATACTTAAGAGCAACAAGCCAACACCACTCACGGCCATAAACCCATACTATCTTCTATCGCTACCATTTCAAAAAGGACAGATTTAAAAGTAAAAACATAGGGAGAAAAAACCAGAGGCTCAGAGTAAAAGACAACCCTTCCTCGGGAAGAGAACAGAACTTTCAGGCACGGACACGCGTATGCACAGGGGTGCGGAGGCAGGCGGAGAGTCACTGCAAACACCCTCCTTGCTTTCCCTCCCTCCCTGCAGATGGGACACTGTTTCTAGACCACAGCTGGGCCCTGAGGCCACCCCCCCTCCCCCGCCCCCGCCATCCGGCCCAGCAGGGGAGCGCATCTCAGCCCAGGCCCCGAGGGCAGTGCTGTTGGGCCCTCCCTCCGGGGTCCCCCTCTGCAGCCCCACACTCCCCAGTTCCCATCCTTTTCCTCCTTCCTAGCCGGGCAATGGCCGGTGGCCAGATACATCCTCTGCACGTCCTGCAAAGCCCCAATGGAAATCCTGTCAACTCTGGCTCCTGGAGAATAAACTCTACTTTTTTCCCAGAAACGGGCTTGAAGAGGCTCTATCTGTGTACACACCGTGAGCACCGCCTAGTTACAGGGATTTAAGGAGTATACACAGTGCCACCCATAAAGTGAAGAAAAATTAGAAAGCGCTTTGCTATAACATTAAGATTGGAACAATTTTCAGAGAGGAAATACACATGTGTGAATACGGCAAATGAAATCATGTGAGATACCACCTTCCACGTGTCAGAATGGCTAAGATCAAAGAGACAAGATCGAACAGGCATTGCCGAGGATGTGGACGGAAGGGAGCCCTCACGCACTGCCGGTGGGAACGGACGGACGTTGGGGCAGCTGCTGTGAAAAGCAGTAAAAGAACTACTGTTTGATCCAGCGATTCTACTTCTGCGTATTTATCTGAACAGCAACACTAATTTGAATAGGTATATGTGCCCCATGTGCACCGCGGCATTGCTCACAACAGCCAAGATAGGGAAGCAGCCCAGTGTCCATCCACCGCGGGATGGATGAAGATGGGGGGTGCGTACGTACACGTACGTACACACACACACACACAGGAATATTACTGTCATAAAAAAGAACAAAATCTTGCCATTTGGGACAACACAGATGGACTTGGAGGGTATTACACTAAGTAAGATAAATCCGAGGTAGGCAAATACGCCATATGATTTCACATACATGTGGAATCTAAAACCAAAACAAAACGGCTCACAGATGGAGAGAATCCGGTGGTCCCCGAGGGGAAGGGCTGGGGGATGGGTAGAAGAGGGGAAGGGGATGAGGAGGTACAAACGTGCGGGAACAAGTAAGACAGGGACGCCGCGTACCGGGCAGGGGATGGGTACTACGTGGCCACTTGATCAGGAGGCCCCTTCCACCTCATCCCATAAACACCCTCATGGCCACTCATCCTCCATCCAGAAGAATTCAGCGCCGTCTCAACCGGCATCTGGAACAGAACTAAAGGGGGCGGAGGGAACAGAGCAGGTCTTGCCTTCTCGTCCTGGTAGATCTTGTTGACGCTCTCCAGCTGCGAGTCGTGGCTGGACTGGATGCGGTCGAGCTGCTCCCGCTGCTTTTCCAGCTCTCCCTGGAACTCGTTCTTCTTCAGCTCCACCGCGCCTCTCTCGGCCGCTGCCCTGCGGACCCTGCCCTCCAGCTCCAGGATCCGGGTCTGCAAGGACAGTGCAGCACGTGAGGGCGCACCCCGAGCTGTCCCCGCGCACCCGGCCCCTGGAGGGCACTCCCTGGGAGAAGCCGGCTCGGGCCGAGCCAGCAGCAAGCCCTACAGTCGGGAGGTGTGCTCGAGGCCCCGCGGGCAGTCCTGCTGGGCCCCCCTGGGTCCCCCTCCGCAGCCCCACGCTCCCCAGCTCCCATCCCCGTCCTCCTTCCTAACCGGGCAGCGGTGGGCGGCCAGACACGTCCTCTGTGTGTCCTGCAAAGCCGCGATGGGAATCCTGTCAACTCTGCTCCTGGAGAATAAACTCTACTTTCTCCCAAAAATGGGCTTGAAGGGGTTCCGTTAAGAACAATCCTGGAAGTCAACTGTGTAGAAGCGACTATTTTTTTTTTCTCCAGAGAAAGTGTTACAGGGCGAGGAAGTCACTTCTCCGGGCTTCTCTGTCGCACGGCTTATCTCCCAGGAAATACCAGCACAACCCTCCCAGGGCGTCTGTGAGGCCTGAAGGAGGAAGTCCACGAAGTGCCTCAGGCTTTCGCAGCTGCACAAATATTTAGCTTCCCTCCCGCCACTGACGGAGCGCTTAACTCTGGGCAAACAAAACCTCTCGAAACAGATTCAGGTCTCTAACTTGGGACACCGAGGCCACGTCTGCCCAGACAGCGGGCTCCCGTGGAAGCGCACAGGGGTAGCCGGGCCCGACAGGACACTCGGCCGCGATGGGGCTTCTCGGCTAAGAGCCCGAGCTCTGCCATCGGAGACCGGGCTGGAATCCCCGCTCCTCATGGACCGCACCGCTCTGCGTCTCCGTCTGCCCGCCTGGGAAGGGGGACGGTGAAGTCCCAAACGCACAGAGTTGGCGTACAAAACAAGACAGTGTTATCCACTGCATTGCTGAAGAAAAACCATCCGGGCACTTGTGAAAATGGGAAGGAAAACTTCCTTCAAGGCTCCTGCAAGAGAGGTCCTGTCTATGCAGCAGGGGAGAGAACCGGCTGCACCCTGAACCCAGCCGAGACAGCTAAGGGCCAACAGTAGAGGGAGGGCTCAGTGGAGGAAAAGTGTCAAGGGGAGACGTCAAGAGCAGGGGGATTTCTTGCTAAAGGCAGGCAAAGAGCTCAGACATCAGCAAGGGGGAGCAGGGGCCTGATCAGGGACTAGGGGGTGGGGAGGACTTAGCAGGATTCTTTGCTAAGTGGGCTGGGCAGGCTGAAGACGGGATGGCGGGGGAAGCCAAGACCGAGGCCCAGAGGGAGGGGTCAGAGGTGCCTGAGTGAAGTCTCGTCGAGGACGGTCTCTGTCCTAGCTCAGCACTACCTGACCCGCAATGCCCAGTGATAAATGGGATAGCTACAATCGTTATCCTCGAGTGAGGATTTGAACAACCGGCACCTATTAAAAAAAAAAAAAAAACAAACCCTTTCCCACACCTGTTACCCAAATACACTTCCAACACCGCTCTGAGATCCGGTGTGGACCGGAGGACCCGACGGGCTGTCAGTGTGACAAAGCAGGCAGTCTTGCCAGAACCAGCCCCCATGGCTTGATGAAAAATCGTTCACTCACAGGCCGAGCCGAGAGGGCTCTTCTGGGGGCAATCCGAAGTCACAGGGAGGTCCTCTCCCAGCCAAGGGCAGAGCGGATGTGGAGAGTCTGGCCCCAGGCGGGGTGTGGGGATATGCGGAACCCCCAGACTCGAGATACAGAGTGCTCAAGGCACTGAGCGTGATGCCTTAGGGGGCGGTAAACAGCAGAGCCCTCAGACCCCACCACCCGGCGACCTTAAATACTTGAAGACACCCATGCACACAGACAAGCCAAGTACCTGGAGATCCACGCTCCGGGAGCTGGCGATCCAGTAGTTGAAGCCCAGGACAATGATGCAGGCCACCAGGGCGGCCAGCACGAGGGGCGGCGACTTCATGCTCCGGCGCCCGTTTCCCAGTCCCATCATCTCAGAGGCTGGGGGAGAATCTGCCAAACAAAACAAGTGAAGAAACCCTTGTACTCGCAGTGCCGCTGCACCAGGAGGAAGGCATCTGTGTCTCGAACACGAACCTGTGGGAAGGAGACCACGTAAGTGGCACACCCAGAGCCCACAAGGGTCTGTGGCCCAGGCAGCGGGCCAGCGCCTCAGGACAGGCTGGCTGGAGGGAGCACCATCCTGGAAACCCACCACCTGCAGGTAATTTCTCGCGCACCTCAGTTTCCTCTTCTGTAAAATGGGGTTAAGTGCAGTCCCTCCCTCCCACTCCAGGACAGGTTAAGAATGAATCATCTTTGTAAACAGTGACAGCTAATATTAAATGCTTCCACAACACCTTCGGGGGGAAAAAACCCATTTCTCATTGTTCCCCAAAGAGGCCTTTTTAATTTGAGTCCTAACAAGGGAGGGTTTTTCACCTTGGACAGAATTACTAATGACACCCAATTAAAGCATTTGTTGAGCAAAGCCAGAAAGCACCCTGGAGGAGCGTGGAAACGCGCCCCCCCACACAGGGTGCTGGCGGCAGGAGTGGGGTGTTGGCCCCCCTTCCTCCGAATGCCTGCCTCCCCCCCCCCCCCCCCCCCCGCGCAGCACGTCCACGTTAGCAAGAGCGCCGCAGAGAGTATCACCTTCTCCAGAGAAAGGCAGATACAGTTTACAAGAAGGAAGTGATCAGGTTCATTCATGGACTTCACCCCAAGACCAGGTCTGCCTGGATATCAGCACGGCGCACCAAGCACAAGGAGAGTCGACTTTCCCAAGTGGCTTTGCTGAGGCAGATAAAACAGGCCTTATCAGAGGAAGGGCAGCATGCACAATAAAGGGCATCTGTGAGAACAGGGATGCTTTTATGCCAGGTGTGGCCCACAATGGAGGAGGGGGGGAGGGGAAGGCAGAGGAAAGGAAAGACCTCCCCCCCCTTCAGGGACTCAACTTCTGGGTTAAGTTCATTCGAGCAAGAACAGAGCAGTGCCGTCAGGACCAGCTCTCCCCGTAAGGTGTTCCTAGCCAGGTGTGTCACCGGGAGACCTCTTCCTTCTGCATAATCAGGTACTAGTGTGGGCGTCTAAATGGGGTAAATGAGCAATCTCCGCAATCACCTGAAATAAAGTACCACCAGAATTTCGAAGCACAGAACTGACCTTAGCCTCCGCTGGTGCCTCCCTCACCAGCCTCTGGTCTCTCAGGATGAAAGAGGAAAAAAAAATTTTAAAGATCAATTATCAGTTGAAATCAGCAAGCACCGTTCATATTAAAGGAGAGTAATGCTCAGAAATACTAAACTTCTAGAAAATTCTATCTGCTGAAAATGTGTCTCCACTGCCTTATATCTGATTTTGTTCACTAAACAGTCTTTACTATTTTTAAATAGTTTTTTAAAACTATTTTTAAACTTCAAGAAGTATATATAAAGCTACTACAAATACAACTGGGGAGAAAAGCCGCACAGTAAAGCATGAACTTTGAAGTCTCCCTCCAAATGGTGGCCTCCTCCCGTTCCAGCAGCTCTCAGGCCTCACAGGACCCCAGCATCACCTGAGACCGCCTGGGATCGGGGCGTGGGACCCACTCCTCCACTTCCAATTCAATGGCTGTAGAGAAGGGCCAGGTTTTGGTAGTTTCCAGTGTCCCCAGGTGATTCCAATATGCAGCCACTCTTCTAGGTGTCATTCTAGATGTTTCTTGATGCTTATACAAGCATCGTCATACATGTTTTTAAATCCAAACAAGATCATTCACACTGTTCTGTGTCGTGAGTCAGTCAGTCATACATCTTATCGCACTTCTCCTTGCAGCCCATGACGGTTTGCTCTTTTCTTTCTAAAGTTCTGGATGGGGCTCCACTGTGTGCCAGGATTTATTTAACCAATCTCCTACTGAGGGCCATTCGGCTTATTTACAACAACTCTGCCATGAACACCCCTGACGTCCACACCTGTGTTTGCAAACGTCTACCCTGGTGTGCGAGCCCTTACACACAATTCTGAAACCCAAAATGCTCTAAAAGCCCAAAGGGATTTTTAAAAACTTATCTACGGCAACAAAACCTGACCTGAACTCAGATCAAGGTCTGATCAGAACTCACCCAAAGCTACTTATATAGTCTCTTTCTCCCTTTATGTGAATATGCATACGTTTTGCTGCAGGAAGATTAGTGTTTGATTATGGGGTGCTGCCTCAGATCCTGCTGGGGCTGTCACATAATATATAATAAGTGCATCTTCTGAATTCTGAAACATTTCTGAATTCCAAACACATCTGGCTTCCAGGTGTTTGGGGAAGGGAGAAGGAACCAGCAAGAAGCTTGCTGGGTGTGAGGCATTGATCAAGTGTTTCAAATACGGCACTCCCTGAAGCCTTGAGAGGCTCTGAGGGGGCACTGATCACCCCATCTGGCAAGTGATGGAATACATCACAGACAGCTGTAGGTAAATTTCAGTAAGTGGTCCTGCTGGGTCATAGGCCTTTAAAACTGATAAATCTTACTGCCTCCAAAATATTTAGCAAAATATGAGGGCAAAAAGTGGAGAACCCTGGCAGACACCACCTTAGACAGGTGATCAAAGTGAATGTCACTACTAATGAGACATACTGGCATCACAGACCGCCTAATAGGATGCACTGGGGAGAAAAGTTCTGAGGAACTTAAATTGAAGGACATTCTATATTCAAAAAGTGTTAAAATCATGAAAAACAAGAAGACTGAGGAACTGTCACAGAGATGTGACAAGGGAACTGCGGGTGAAGGATATATGGGAACCTTCTGTGCTATGTTTGCAACTCGTTCATAGATCCAAATCAACTAAAAATTTTTTGATAGATCTTACTCTATTGGCTTTCAAAGTAGTTCCAATAATTTACTCTACTAGTATGAGAAATGTCTGTTTTCTCACACAATAACATCAAAATAAAACTTTTTAATATTTGGCAATCTCATCAGTAATGATATTTTAAAACACATTTCTTGGGAGTACATGGCTGGCTCAGTCCATACAGCACGTAACTCTTGATCTTGGGGTTGTGAGTTTGAGCCCCATGTTGCGCATAGAGCCTACTTTAAAAAAATACATTTCTTTAGTTACAAACATAAATGAGCATCTTTTCATTTACTGGCCATTTGTTCATTTTGGTGAAATGTCTTTTCATATTTTCTGCCCATTCTTAAACTTGGGCGTTCATCTTGTTGATTTGTAAGAGCTCTTTGTATGTTAAATAATTATCTTTGGTCTTTCATGGGAATATCTTTTATTCTCAATTTTTCATTTGTTCTTGGACTTTTTTTTTTTTAAAGATTTTATTTATTTATTTGAGAGAGAGAGAATGAGAGATAGCACGAGAGGGAAGAGGGTCAGAGGGAGAAGCAGACTCCCCGCTGAGCAGGGAGCCCGATGTGGGACTCGATCCCGGGACTCCAGGATCATGACCTGAGCCGAAGGCAGTCGCTTAACCAACTGAGCCACCCAGGCGCCCTGTTCTTGGACTTTCTCTTCTAATTTTTTGCCCATAGTTTTTGGTTATTGGTGGTGTTTTTAAAATAACCTAATCTTGTCAATCTTTTATTGTCTGGATTTTGTTTGTACTTAGACGTTTCTACTCTAACTTTAGAAATACATTTACCCATATCTCCTCTCAACATACCTATGGTCTCATATGTTTATTTAAATCTTTCATCCACTTGGAATTCACTTTTGATGTAAGGAGTAAAAAATACAAAAATATGAGGTTTGGGTTTTATGTGTGTGCATGTGTATAACGGCTAGCCAGTTCTGTCAGCACCCTTTACAGAAAAATCTATTTTTACCTAGGGCTTTGAAAGCCTATCTTTGTACTTAATTCCCTAACAATATACTTCTAGATTGGGGTCCTTGTCTGACCTTTTATTTTATTCCAACAGATATAAGTCAATGGATGGGTATACTACAATTCTGAAATCAATTCTCACTTCAAGGGAAGTATTCTGATAATCTTTCAAAATGCTCCTTTCTTGAGCCAGTCAGTTAAAATGTAGTGAGCAGCTACTATGAGACAGGTACCGTGCTGGCACCAAGCAGCTCAGGGCAGTGTTAGGAGAACAAACTCTGGAACCTACTGGCCAGTGTCGGACGCTGGTTCCACCTCTTAGGAGCCACAGGACCTGTCTGAGCATCACTATCCTCCTCATAAGGATATTTGAGGATTAAATGAGTTAAGATATGAGAAGTGCTTAGAACCACATCTGGCATACAGTAATTGCTCAATAAATTTTAACTACTATTATTATTAGAGACAGAAAGATGAATAAGAAGTCACTTCTAGATCTAGTCTTTTCCCCATTTTATAAAGAAAAGGTGATGAATGTCTCCCTTCCACCTTGATTCTATTTTAGAGGAACCAGCCTTGTGCGTTCGTCCTATTGACTCTGCTGTCAATGAAGCAGCGGTATCTGCCATCACCTGGGGCTGACTCCCCACCGCCGCGGCACTGGACGCCCCAGACCAGGACCACAATATGACCAAGATTGGTTTGAGGAAGCCCCTCACCAGGTCCCAGTGCTTGGCTGGTCAGGAAGGTATGAAGCGGCCCAGAGGGCACAGTTAGGAGAGCCCGGGGCTCCCACTGGACACAGGGCCACCCAGCTAAGGCAGCGAGCAGGAGGAAGGGAGGCCACCACTGAGCCTCTGGGCAGCAAGGTGCTTGGGCGCTGACTTCCAGGACCATAGAAACCTCTGCTGCTGAAAAACCAAAGGCCAGACACAGGTGGGAAGTGAAGACTGAGGCGGTAACTCAGAGCCACAGTTTATAGGTGTCAGATACCTCAAAGGCTCTCCTTACCCCACCTTAGTCCTGTGGACCTAGGGGGTGATGCAGGAGATGTCCTTGCATCAGATATATATATATTTTTTTTTTAATATTTTATTTATTTATTTGAGAGAGAGAGAGAGAAACAGCATGAGAGGGGAGAGGGCCAGAGGGAGAACCAGGCTCCCCGCTGAGCTGGGAACCTGATGTGGAACTCGATCCCAGGACTCCGGGATCATGACCTGAGCCAAAGGCAGTCGCTTAACCAACTGAGCCACCCAGGTGCCCTGCATCAGATATATTAATAATCATTACAACCGAGGCTTCAGAATGTGTTTTGTCTCATATTTAAGTATCTGACTTATTGAAAAAGGATTAACCTTAACCTGCTAAACTCTGTGAAACCCCAGGCTTCCCTGGAGAAAAAGGAAGTGGTGTGTTTCTGCATTAAAAGTGTCTTGGTAAATGGGAAATGTGAAAAAACTGCACATTCTTTCCTACTGGCTTAATTTAAAAAATTCAACCTACTGGTTAAAATTATTTGCCCGTAAGACAAAATTTTTTTTTGTAAAAGAAGAGAAACTTCTAATTACTTAAAAAAAAGAAAAAAAAGAAAAAGCACCTGAAAATGAGTAACCTTCCAAATACACTGAACCTGCTACTTTTATTTTTCTCATTTCCTTATTCCCACATAGGTCCTTTTGTTTTGTTTTGTTTTTTACGAGAGAGCCAGAGAGAGCACTCAAGCAGGGGCAGGATAGGCAGAGGGAGAGAGAGAATTTTTTTAAGATTTTATTTATTTATTTATTTGACAGAGAGAGAGAACCCAAGCGGGGGGGAGAGGGAGAGGGAGAAGCAGGTTTCCCCACTGAGCAAGGAGCCCCACTCGGAGCTTGATCCCAAGACCCTGGGACCATGACCTGAGCCAAAGGCAGCTGCTTGCAATGTCCACAATAGCCGAACTGTGGAAAGAGCCAAGATGTCTATCAACAGATGAATGGATAAAGAAGATGTGGTATATATACACAATGGAATATTATACAGCCATCAAAAGGAATGAGATCTTGCCATTTGCAATGACATGGATGGAACTGAAGGGTGTTATGCTGAGTGAAATAAGTCAATCAGAGAAAGACATGTATCATATGACCTCACTGATATGAGGAATTCTTAATCTCAGGAAACAAACTGAGGGTTGCTGGAGTTGGGGGGTGGGAGGGATGGGGTGGCTGGGTGATAGACATTGGGGAGGGTATGTGCTATGATGAGTGCTGTGAATTGTGCAAGACTGTTGAATCACAGATCTGTACCTCTGAAACAAATAATGCAATATATGTTAAGAAAAAAAAGATAGGAGGGGAAGAATGAAGGGGGGTAAATCGGAGGGGGAGACTAACCATGAGAGATGATGGACTCTGAGAAACAAACTGAGGGTTCTAGAGGGGAGGGGGGTGGGGGGATGGGTTAGCCTGGTGTTGGTATTAAAGAGGGCACGTTCTGCGTGGAACACTGGGTGTTATATGCAAACAATGAATCATGGAACACTACATCAAATAACTAATGATGTAATGTATGGTGATCAACATAACAATAAAAAAATTTAAAGAAAAAAAAGGCAGCTGCTTAACCGACTGAGCCACCCAAGCGCCCTGGAGAGAGAGATTCTTAAGAAGGTTCTACACTCAGCACAGAACCTGACCTGGGGCTCGATCCCAGGACCCTGAGTTCATGACCTGAGCTGAAATCAAGAGCACAACCAACTGAGCCACCCAGGTGCCCCAAGAACTTATTTTTAAGTAATCTCTACAACCAATGTGGGGCTCAAACTCACAACCCTGAGATCAAGAGTCACAAGCTCTATGGCCTGGGGGCCCCTCCCCATAGGGGGTTTTAGTCATAAAGGCAAATAGTGCACCTAAGAGCAATCAAATCAGAATAGCTTGTTAGACCAACGTGGCCAATGCAGAAACAATACAGCTTCTCCAGTGGGAGAACCCCAACTTTCTTCCTTCTCAGAGGAAATGGCCTCACCTGGATCTTGGAGACTCAGAGCAGGAGGTGCTCGGCAGGAAGTCTAGAAGGCCCTCTGCAGTAAGCAAACAGATCTGAGAGTGCCCTGTTCAGCACAGGTGAACAACTCGGTCACCAACATTTTTCTGAGGGTTTAAAAATATTCTACCATGCCCCAAGAATGTCCCCAAGCCCGGGGTCAGCATACCAGGCCAACAGGCCCTCATAGGCCTGTTTTGTAAACACGGCCCCAGTCAGCTCCTTTATTGCCCACAGCTGTTTTCTGGCTACACGGCAGAGCTGATCCACATCTACTCATAAAGTTATTATGAGGACTCAACCGGTCAAAGTACTTATTATCTGGCCCCTTAGAGAAGTTTGTCAACTCCTGCTCTAAACCATTAGGATTGAATGACCAGGTCCACAGCATTCTCCTTAAATTTCTCTAAAAACTTACCAGGAAGTGCAGAAAATCTCTCACTCCCCCAATCCCCAATTACAAACATCATGCTTCCCCAACTCTGGAAGCTGACAGTTTATAAAGAAGGAAACTTCAACATCATAGGGACTGCAGTTCGTAACACTACACTGCATATCTGAAAGTTGCTAAGAGAGTACATCTTGAAAGTTCTCACCACAAGGAAAAAAATGTAACTGTGGTGACAGACGTTAACTAGATTTATTGTGGTGATAATTTTGCAATACACACAAATACTGAATCATTACGTTGTACACCTAAGACTAGCATATGTCAGTTATACCACAAATGTTTTTTGAAGAAGAAACTTAAAATTCATGTGCAGAACAGGGCGCCTGGGGGGCTCAGTCGGTTAAGCATCTGCCTTCGGCTCAGGTCATGATCCCGGGGTCCTGGGATCAAGGCCGGCATGGGGCTCCCTGGCATGGGGCTCCCTGCTTAGCGGGGAGCCTGCTTTTCCCTCTCCCTCTGCCCCTCCCCCACCCTTCCACCCCTGCTCGGGCTTGCTCTCTCCCCCAACCCACCCCCCCACCTCTCAAATAAATAATTTTTAAAAATTCATGTGCATGTTTAGTACTATGTAGTGGAAATACCAAAGAGCAAGATGGACAAGTGAAAATGAATGAGAGGAACCAAATTCCATTGTTTTTTTCTCCAGCACTTGCAATTTTCTGAAGAAAGGCCGCCTCCCACATGGATGCCAAGACTACATCTTGGCAGGAACTCCTGAATTTTCCTCCAGTTCACGAGTTGGCAAACTGCAGCCCAAAGGCTCAATCCTGCCAGGCACCTGTTTCTGTACACTGTCCATAAGCCTAGTCTTCACAGTTTTTAATGGTTGAAAAAAAAAATCAAAAGTTCACATGTGAACAGCACATGCAATTATGGGTGTCCATAAATAAAGTTTTATTGGGACACAACCACTCCCATTCATTTATGCCCCGTCTAAGGCTGTCAGGCTACAAGAATTAAGTCTACCAGCAGGGCACATGCATCCCAGAGGGTATAGAAGATGTTCAGCGGGGCTAGGGAAGAAAATCCTAGAAGTTACATTAATTTGTATCCAAAAAGTGTGATATCAACTATGTTTCAGTAATGTAAATATCACATAAAAATAACTTGCAAGTATATACGTACACTAATTATATTATCTCATACTATGTAACATTATGCTAGTTCTATTATACTACCATAAAATAAATACTAACAGTGCTAATAAAAGTAGAAACTGACTCTGCATGCTAAGTCCCTCTGTTGAAGGTCACAAGTCACCACCCTCTGAGGTGCCTGAGAAACCCCTCTGACTTCGTTCGGCACTGAGCACAGTGAGGTGGACTGACAAATTATAACTACACTAAACCTTACAGAGACTATGAAGCTTTAAGATTCATATGAAAAGCACAAATTGAAGTTATTCTAATAAACGTAAGCATGGGCAAACACAAGCCTACCTTTGGGAAGGCACAGGCTTCTTAGCCTCAGTTCTACATGAGCCATGTCACAAAGTAAAACCTATGATGATATAATCAGATCTGACAAGAAACAAGCCAAAAATACTCACAGTTCAAGGAGTATATGAAAGAGGGCTTTACCTCCACTGTCACTAAACATGAATCCAGCCCTAAGAGTATCCTGGGTCTTGAGATACAAGACAGTCACAATAGCACACGCACCTAATTTATAAATTAGTAACATACAGACAAGTGCTAAACATTTGTTTAATTGAGAAAATTGATATATAACATCGAATTGATTTTAGGTTGTTTTTTAAACTAATGAGAATGATCAAAAAAGTTTGGAAATCATAGCAAACTACCGTCTGTATCACCATGATCATATTATATAGTACCCTTAGGTATCTTTTCCTCCTGTCAGGCATTAATTAGTCTCCAAAATCTTAGCTAGGGGAAGTTCTATTAACACAACCCTGAAAGGTTTTAAATAAAAATAAGATCAAAATATTGTAACAATCAGAGAAGGCATGATTTTTTTTTTCTTCTGAAAGTGTAGGAAATTCACTGTGGGAAACAAAGTAGACTCTCTGGGAACTTGGTAAGCACTTCTGAAACTTCAAGCCAAGTCTTTTCATGTAATGTCATCAGTAACTGGAAAAGTCTAAAAAAGAAAATGGCCATAACCTAAGAATGTTTTTTTGCTAGAGGAAGCAGGGAGCACGCAAATGAAATAACACTCACACTTTTATAAGGTGAGACAAAAGCATATCAAGACCATTCCTCCTCCTTTTTCGCAAAAAAAAAAAAAAATCTAAGTTTTTTTTTTTTTACAACAAAAAAAGGGCTTCTTTTTCCCTTATCCAAATAATGGATGTCATTTCTCACCTTAGGTCATTTAAAAAAAAAAAAAAAAGGTAATGAAACAATACAACTACATTAAAGCCAGGGCATGGGGCCTCTCATCCCTCATCTTGGCCTCCCACGCTCCCTTCCTGGGGCTGGCCTTCTCTGGGGGCCAGGCCACCTTCAAGCTCCCTTTCACTAAAGTATCAGCCAGGGGACTGTGCTTAGCACAGCCTGCTAGAAGTGATACCCCCACCTTCCATCTCCTCCCTGGAGAGGCAGTTTCCCCAGGCACTGCCCTTCTACCCTTTGTGCTTCTGATGCAGAAAGCCTGTCTGCACATTCATAGGATTTTCAATAAGGTCAGCAATTTCCTCCCTCCTGGGTGGCCACAAAAACTCCCAGGCCTGACACAGTCAACCACCCTCACTTGTTTCTGCCCCACCCCTCAAAAAATAATATAATACAAAATCTTTTCATCCTTCATCAATAACTAGGCCCACAGCCAGCAATTAGAAAGGAGATGGCTTCCTTAGCTCCCAAGAGTAATATCGTCCATATCTGATAGCCCCCAGCTCCCCAACCATTCTTGGTGCTTCATTTTTGAACAAAACCAATGGGGGGAAAAATGTGATAACCTCTCCATAGGAGAACAAAATACATCTGGAAGAGCTGATTGTTTTCTTAAACATCCTCAGAATTCAATGTCTTTTTGACCACTGATACCTTAAAAATTGAGTTCTGGCCTAGGGACAGCAAGTCTTACCAAATTACTGCTTTCTATTTACAAATAAAATAAAATTATTCTTCCCATGCATGAGCTTACCTTAATCTGCTATAACATAAACAGGAAGGACCACACCGCCAAGAGCCTCCACTGCTCTTCTGGTTTCATGCTCCAAAAATTTCAAAAATACTAAAACTGCCTATATTTGAGTCAATCTGATGGCTATAAGCCAAACAGAGTCACTCGAAAGCTGTTAAATATTTCATCAGACTGTGCGACATCTTAATAATCCACCCCTAGGAATGTCCCTCAACCTCTGCGGAATTTCAAGCTGTAGGGCCTCGGAGACCCCAAACCAGACAAAGAAAATCTCCGACCCACGAAAGCCACGCAAGTTTGGTTATGCAAATTTGGAAAAGGGATATCTGAAAATGACCAGCAACATCATGGCATTCCCAATACAATGGTCCTTAAATTCCGCTAAAAAGAACATTCATCAAAGTAGGTATTTTCTTATTTTACCTTAAGAAAAAAATCATTACAAACAAACAGGGTGTGAAACAGAAACTGTATATAAACCCAGGGGGCTATTTTTACAGCGGAGCAAAAGTTCTACGCTCCACACAGTCATAGGTGGGAAATACACATCCAGGAGGGAACCTGGAGCATCCCCGAGACGGGCTCCGGTCACCTGCCCGGACGCGACCGCTGCCAACGTGGGCACCCAGGACGCGGAGGTGAGCGGCGCGCGGCGGCCACCCGCACTCCCCTTGCGCCAGTCACCCCCGCGGGACCCGCACTAGTGAGACTTCGGGGCTGCACGCTTTCGGCTTCGGATGCCGACGCGCGTGACAAAGCGGAGAACAAAAAAGAAAGGCCCCGCACGCCCCAGACCGGCCTCCGCCGGGGGCAGAGAACCCTCACACAGCCCCTCGCTGCGGCCGGGGACCTGGGGGCGGAGGCGGCCCCGGGGCGAAGGCTTGGGCCCCTCGGGGGCTCCGGTGACAGGCTGCGGCCGGGGCACGGGCCCCGGGCCGGGGAAGAACCAGGGAGAGGGAAGGCGGCCAGGGCGGCCCGGGACCTGGGGCACCCGCGCCGCGCACTCACCTTCTGCCGCGGCTCCGGCGGCCGCTCAGCGCTGCGGGCCCGGCTCCCCGACCGCCCGCCGCTCTCCCGCCGCCGGCCTCGCGCTCTCGCCCGCTCAGCGCCGCGCGCCCCGCGCCGCACCCAGCGCCGCCGCGTCTCCGGCCTCCGCAGCGGCGAGTCCCCGCCCCCGGACCGCGCCGGCGGCGTGGGGAGGAGGCGGTGCCGCGAGCGCGGGGAGGCAAGGCCGGGGCCCCGCCCGGACGACGGCCCCACGGTGCGCGCGCCCCGGCCCGCGGCCGCCCCTCTGCCCCAGCCCGGGCGCCGGCGTCGCGCCCCCTCCTCGGCCGCGACGCCCCCCAACCCCCCCCCGCCCCGGGCGCCCCTGTGGGACGCGGCTCCGAGGTGGCCGGGGACCACCCTTGGTAAGCGGCGGCGCGGAGCAAAGGGACCTAGAGGAGGGAGGACCCCTCACCTCACCCCCGCCCGGGTCCGGAGGGAATTTTCCGGACTGTAGGGCCAACTATATCCAGCGCCACCCACCTTGCCACACTCACGTCTCCCTCACTGGTCCCGGCCCAAACTGCCCAGAGGAAAAGGGGCCAACGAATAACAGGAATGGCGGGGGGGGGGGGGGGGTCTGTCCTCACAAGTTTGGGTTATTTCTTCCACCAGTCCCTCCCAGTTCCTAATCTCCCCACGACTGTGGGGAGCTCCCTCAAGCTTTAATCTTCCGGGACTGTGACCCTCCGGACTACTTGTGGATAAAATGAAGCTTCTTGGACCCTGCGCCAAGGGTGATCTTCTAGTACTCTCTAAGGATGAAGCCTGGGAGTCTGAATTTTAAACAGCGCCCAGCGCGCACATTTGTTTGAGAAGCACCGTTAGGCCACACCTCCCTGAGAGGGTGCCAAAAACGAGAGATCTACAGGGTATCTGTACTAGAAAATTCTAAAATTCTGAAACAATGGTTCTTAACCCTGACAGCGCTGGCCAGATGCAAAAATAAGCTAGGCGCTTCTGCAGTATTTGGATGCCAGGGTCCCACCTCCAGAGTTCTCAAACCCAAACGCGGGAATTTTTGTTGGTTATAAAGCTTGCCAGATCATTCTAACATATGGTCAGCACTAAGAATAATTCTAGGTTTATCTCTTTGCAAGCCTACCTAGCTCTGGTTTCTGAGAAAGGAACCTCTTCCTCCCACCCTTCCCAAATCGCAATCACACACAATAAACAACAACAGCAACAGCAACAGCAAAACACAACACAAGTAAATACACAAACTCCTAAGGGAATGCTCACAGCCAAAATGGTTTTCAACCAGAACAAAGACTCACCTTGAGAAAGGTGACCAAGATTCCTTACTGCCACCTGAGCATGGTCTCCTTAAATTCAGGAAAAGGATCCTTTATGGGCCAAAACCTCTTTTTATTTATTTATTTTATTTTATTATGTTATGTTAATCACCATTAGTTTGTGATGTAGTGTTCCATGATTCATTGTTTGCGTATAACACCCAGTTGAACCAAAACCTCTTAACTGAATTTAGAGTGATATTCTATAGCCCAAAATTATATTTTTGTGACCTGCTGTTAGACTGTTGCCCTGCTGGACCAAGACTGCAAAAAGTCAGGAGTGTGTTGGACATCAGCCCTGGCTTTTCCAATGACCTGTACCACTTCTTTCTAATCTTCTACTGAGTTCAAGCGACCACAATCAGGATTTTTGGACAGGTACAATAAATTGCTCCTTCTGGCTCCCCTAAGTTATGTTTTGCCTTCTTAGGCTAGGGGGCCATCACTTCTCCCTCATTTGCCTCTAAGTAAGTTTACATTGTGTTCCTCATTTATCAACAACTAATTAGTGACTAAGCTAGTGATATTTTTCCAGCTTTATTGAGAAATAATTGACATATCTCACTGTATAAGTTTAAGGTGTCCAGCATGATGGTTTGATTTATATATATTGTAAAATGATTACCACAGTAGGTTCAGCTAACATCCGTCTTCCCATATAGATATGATTGTTAAAAAAGAAGAAAGAAGAAATTTCTCCTTGTGATGAGAACACTTAGGATTTACTCTGCTAACCACTTTCCTGTATATAATACAGCAGTGTCAGCACTAGTCATCACGTTGTACATTACATGCCTTGGTACTTATTTATCTTACAACTGCAAGTTTGTACCTTTTGACCTTTCTCCAATTCCCCACTCCTCGCCCCACCACCTCTGGTGACCGTAAGTCTGATCTTTTTTCTCTATGATTTTTTTTTTAAGATTCCATATATAAGTGAAATCATACAGTATTTGTCTGACTTCACTTAGCGTAATGCCCTCAAGGCCCATCCCTGTTGTCATAAATAGTAGGGTTTCCTGTCTTTTTATGGCTGAATAATATTCCACTGTGTATGTGTGTGTGTGTGTGTGTGCACGCATATATATGCACACATACCACATCTTTATCCATTCATCCACTGACGGACACTTAAGTTGTTTCCATATCTTGGCTATTATAAATAATGCTGCTGTGAATATGGGGGTGCATATATCTTTTTGAGTTAATGTTTTTGTTTCCTTTGAATAAATACCCAGAAGTGGAATTGCTGGATCATATGGTAGTTTTATTTTTAATTTTTGAGGCTCCTCCATACTGTTTGCCATAGTTAAACCCATGATTCTTTTTTTTTTTTTTTTTTAAGTAGACTCCACACCCAGCATACAGCCCACAGTGGGGCTTGAAGCTCAAGACCTGAGTGGATACCAAGAGTCAGACGCTTAACTGACTGCGCCACCCAGCCGCCTTTTTTTTTTTTTAAGTTCAATTAGCCAACATAAAGTACATACTTAGTTTCAGATGTAGTGTTCAATAATTCATCAGTTGCCTATAACACCCAGTGCTCATCACATCATGTACTCTCCTTAATACCCATCATCCAGTTATCCCATCCCCCCACCCACCTCCCCTCCATCAGCCCTCAGTTTGTTTCCTATAGTTAAAGAGTGTCTCATGGTTTCTCTCCTTCTCTGACGACTTCCCATTCAGTTTTCCCTCCCTTCCCTTATGATCCTCTGTGCTGTTTCTTACACTCCACATATGAGTGAAACCATATGCTAATTGTCTTTCTCTGATTGACTTATTTCACTTAGCTTAACACCCTTTAGTTCCAACCATGTCAATGTAAATGGCAGTATTCATCCTTTCTGATGGTTAATATTCCATTGTATATATGGACCACATCTTCTTTACCCATTCATCTGTTGATGGACATCTCGGCTCTTTCCACAGTTTGGCTATTGTGGACATTGCTGCTATGAACATTGGGGTACAGGTGCCCCTTCAGATCACTACATTTGTATCTTTGGGTTAAATACCTAGTAGTGCAATTGCCCAGCCCATGATTCTTAAACACTTTATGAAACAGGTCCACATGTCTAGGTGTTAGGGCAGTTTGAATCAATACATCTTTGCTGAGGAGGAAGCAGTCCTTTTCAAGTTTCATGAGATTCCTTATGATGAAATCTGGCATTTAAAAAAAAATTTGGCATTTTAAAGAAATAAAAAATATATATATTTATTTATTTATTTATTTTAGATAGAGAAAGAGTGCGTGAGCTGGAGGGAGGGGCAGAGGAAGAGGGAGAGAAAGAATCTCAAGCCGACTCCCTGCTGAGCATGGAGCCCAATGCGGGGCTGGATCCCAGGACCCTGAGATCATGATCTGAGCTGATGCTAACAGTCAGGCACTCAACCGACTGAGCTACCC
>NW_027397101.1:3262809-3274774 GCF_003265705.2 Callorhinus ursinus
TATATATATATATATATATATATATATATATATATATTTCATATATAATATATATATATTAGATTTGCATTCTTTATAAAGTTCTCTTCGAATTCTTCATGGCTTCTCACCCAAAATATTTAAACCAATCAATCTCCAGTGCTAAAAATTCAACTGGGCAGATTTTGATTAACCAATGTGCAAGGGGCTACTGTGGTTGGTTGCAGTGGGCATCCATGTTTTGTTTATTCAACATCCTTTTCCATTGCTTCTCAGCCTTTGGGCTAGCATCCTTTCCCTCACTTGCTAGTAGCACACTGTCTTCATACAGGAATGTCCCCCCATCTCCAAGGGATACAGCCTTGGTAGATTGTCAATCAAAGCAATGTCCTCTCCAGCTCAAGGGATGAACCTTATGTTTCCTATTTGCTGCCCTAACAAATCGTTCAACTTAAAGCAACACAAATTTACTATCTTACAGCTCTGTAGGTCAAACTTTCATCAAGGTGTCAGCAAGGCTGCATTCCTTTCTGGAGGATCTAGAGAAGACCCCTTTTTTTGCCCTTTCTAGCTCCTAAAGGCTGTCTGCATTCCTGGGCTTGTGACCCCCTGCCTCCCTCTTCAAAAACAGCAATCTCATAATTAGTAACATCTTTCTAATCCTGCTTTCATAGTCACATCTCTTGGATCCAATTGGGAAAGTTTCCTCACTTCTTAGGATCCTTGTGATTAACTGGTCTCACCCAAATAATGCAAGATAATCTTTCCACCTCAAGGACCTTAACTTGATCACATCTGTAAAGTCCCTTTTGTGATGTAAGGTCACATTAACAGACTCCAGGGATGAAGACATGGACATCTTTGGGGGGACCATTATCCTGCCTACCACAGACCCTTCAACTTAGCCGGTCCATTACACTCTGTTCCTGGAATGAACAAAGTGATGATTCAAGGACTGAAAAATATTGATATGCACTTATCTCAATGACAGTACTCATCTTCCTTGGCACACAGTTCTGGAGGGCTGGTTTCTGTGCTTCCCAAAGCCCAACTCTTTAGTTTACCCTTTAATAATTAGACTTTCCCCATAGCCTAGAATTTGCTGGAGCTAAATGTAATACATAGTAGAACAACATCAGTGTAGTATCAATTAGAAGTTCTTAGTGGCAAACAGCAGGAATAGCCTCTATCAATCTTAAGGAAAAGGGGAATTAACTGGATAAATGTCAGGGTCTCACAGAATCAGTGGTGAGAACCAGTGAATCATACTGATTGACTTCCAATCAGTTTGGAAAACCTGGATGCTACAGAAGGCTAGGCAGCAGAAATCACAGAAAAAGTGACACAGCAGAAAGAGTGTGTATTCTATGTGCTGCACTGCTGCGTCTTTAAGAAATGGGACCCCCCCAACTGACCCCATTTCTTTGTAATGCTTGCTCAAGATACACAGTGTCCAGAGGGGGCTTCTAGTTGGAAGAATTTGATTCTGAGCCCAGCCCCCCAGGCTAACAGGGACAACTCCTCTGGTTTCTGCAGCAGGATGGGGCCACTAATTCTCATCAAGGCTACCCACCGTGGGACATTTTCCCCAAAAAAGGAGATTGAGATGCCTATAAAAAGAGGAGATAGAATGCTGGCAGGCAAAAAAAAACTAGCAAATGTCCCCCACAAATATCCAAAGAAATTCAAAGGGCAAAAGGGAGGCAGAAATCATATCTATTTAGGAAAATCAGGAGAGACTATATTGAAAGTGGCTGTAGAACAGGGGCTATCCTAGAGAAATGGAATTAAGCCACATGTATAATTTTATTATTTTTATATTTTTTTATTTAAGTAATCTCCACACCCAATGTGGGGTTTGAACTCATGACCCCAAGATCAAGAGTTGCATGCCCTTCTGACTGAACCAATCAGGCACCCCACCACATATATAATTTTAAATTTTCTAGTAGCTGCATTAAAAAAAGCAAGAAGAAAACAAGTGAAAATAATTTTAAAGTATTTTATCTAACCCACTATATCCAATGTATTATCATCTAAACACATAATTCATAAAATGTTAATGAGACTTTTTCAGGTAATTAAGTATTTACACTGCTCCAGTTTTTTTTTAATTTAAATTAAATTAAAAATCCAGTTCTTGGGGTGCCTCGTAGCTCAGTCGGTTAAGCAGCCAACGCTTGGTTTCTGCTCAGGTCATGATCTCAGGGTCATGAGATCGAGCTGTACCTGGAGCTTGTGCTCAGCATGGTATCTGCTTGAGATTCTCTCCCTCTGCCCCTCCCCCCTATTCGCACACACACGAATTGATCACATCTGTAAAGTCCCTCTCTCTCTCTAAAATAAATAAAATCTTAAAAAAAAATCAGTTCTTCCTTGGTATCAGCCACATATCAGGTGCTCAATAGCCACATGTGGCTAGTGTCTACCATATTGGACAGCCTAGATCTAGAAGGATGGTGTACCAGTGTGGGTCCAATCAGGAGAGAGAAAACACAGTAATTTGAACAGGGAAAGTTTAATACAAAAAAATCATTAATTATAGCAGGGTGTTGGACTAACGAGGGCTTGGCTGGTAAGATGCAAAGAGAACCCTAAAAAATGTGGGAATGGCAGATATATGGGGCAGCCAGTACCCCTTCGGGCTGAGATAGATCATCAAGTAAGAGCTCTCCATCTACCCACCTACCCGAGAGGAAGGAGACCAAGATCTCACTGGAGAGAGCATGACTATGGCTCCCTGGATGGCAGAGAATCGTCGTGGTGCCAGTAGAACTTGGTGGAAATCTGCCCTCTAGAACTTTCCGGAAATCACCTTCTGCTGTTGGTTGCCACTGGCTGTCCTTCACTGCAGAACCTTGGCCCCAAGGAAGCCATGTGTGCTGCAGGAGCCAGAAGCATGGATATTTCTATAAAGACAGAAACATGAAGGTGAGATACTCCAGCATGATGACAGACATAGAAGGAGAAAAGCATGACACAGAACAAGGGGACTAGTTGGGATTGGGAATCATTGTAGATGGGAGGGTAAGATAGAAGTGTAGCCCTGTTGCCAAGGGTTCATGAGTCAACCTCAGACTAAACAAAATCCCATACAGCATCATAATCTTCCCCAAACACCATTCAGGTCACATTACCCCTCTCTCCAAAAACTTTCAGTGGTCTTTCCTTGCCGATACGGAATCTTAGCTTACCATTCTAGGGTATCTGTCCAAGTTTCCTCAAACCACGTCAGGCCACTACTCTGTGGTCCCCAGAGCCTGGCTTTGCTCTGCTATTCTGCCTGAAACCTCCCCTTTCCGTCTCCTTTCTCACAATAAGCTCAAAAGCCCCAGTCATCGAAGCCAACCCTAGCACTCACCACATTCTGCCCCACAAAGTAATGAGTGCAAAGTTCCCAAAGGGAGGGGAAGCTCAGGATCCGCCCCAACACTTGCATGGATAAGTAACTCAGACTGGACTGGAGCTCCTGTGGGTGGCCCAGAGCCCAGCACAGTGGAGACACTCTCCAAATACTAAATACCTCTCAGCAGTGGAAGGGAATAGAATAGGCAGTCCTCGTCACAGACAGCTTACTGTTTGCTTTCCAGAATGCCTTTTTCCCATCTTCAGTTACCGGCACCACCATGTTTTCAAGTCATCCCTCACTGACTTTTCAATCCTCACTGTAGGGAGCTGAATGGTGACCTCCCCAAAAGGTTGTTTCCATGTCCTAATCCCTGAACCTGTGAACATTACCCTTACAAGGCAAAAGATATGATTAAACTGAAGATCTTGAGGCACTTATCCTAGATGATCCAGGTGGGTCAGAAACACAGTCATAAGTGTCCTTCTAAGAGAAAGGCAGAGAGGGTTTAGACAGAGAGGGGAAGAAGCCATGTGATCACAGAAACAGAGCCTGGAGTGATGGGGCCACAAGCCAAGGAAGGCCTGGAGAAAGGCTGGGAGTCACCAGAAGCTGGAAGGGGCAAGAAATAGATTGTCTCCTAGAGCCTTTGGAGAGAGCCCAGCCCTAGCCCCACTCCCACGAGAGAATAAAACTTCTGCTGCTGTAAGACACCCAGTTTTGGTGATTCATTATGGCAGCCGCAGGAGACAAATACAATCCTGGAGTCTATAGTGATTGGGTCACAGATAGGCACATGACCCAATGTGTGCAATGAGACTCCATAAGACACATTCTCCTCAGCCACTGGGAAACAGCAGCGCTTTTTTTCCACTAAGGCAGCCCATTCTAGGAGGATACAACTCTAGAGCTTCTTAGGGTCACAATGTGGAGACAACAGCCTGATAGGCTGAGAAAGAAAGACAAACACCAATGTTGATGATGTCATTTGATCTTCTGGATCCAGCTGTACCTGAAATCAGAATTATCCTGGATTTTCTGTGATATTGCCCAATTAGTTTCCCATTTTACTCAAGCCAGTTGGCACTGGATTTCTGTTACAAGCAGCCCAAAGGATTCTGACTCATAGTCCTTTTGTTATCGGTATAGGGTTGTTAGTTACATGTGAGCTTCAGATAAACAATAAATAAGTTTTTAGTATAAGTATGTTCCAAATATTGCATGGGTCAGATACTAAAAAAAAAAATTGTTATTCATCTGAGATTCAAATTTAGCTGGGCATCCTAGTGTTTTGGTTTTTGTCTTTTGTTAAGGCCAATCCTATGTTGGGAGTTTTTTTATTGATTATCTGAAACCTTTGAAAAGCCAGGTTGTTATAGTACAAAAGACAGTAAGAATAATCCATCTAAAGTAGATGTTTCTAATTTTAGACATTCAAATAACTATCTTCAATGTCCTGTATTAACTGGGGTTTTAAAACAGTGCAGTTATATCCTCACGGTGTTATGAACCTTAATGTGCTCTGAGGTTGAGAAAGAAATACTGTCCAGATTTTAAAGGCCTCCTACCAGTGAGCAAACCAGTAAAAAAAAAAAAAAAAAAAAGGTGCTTTTGTGTGTTGTGAGACCTACAACTGCCTTTAAAACTGATGCACCTACTGAGCTTCATTCACAGTTGTCTCTGGTTGGTGTGACATACGTGTTAGGGAACAGTCCAGCAGCAAAGGATTAGGAAGGAACCAGCTAGAGAGGCAGGGGAAAGGGCCATGTGATGCCTGGCAGCTTCCTTGAGCAGATGGAGGAAAAAGGCCAAGGTGAGGGTCTCCTGAATCTGGGGATCAACCTGATGATATGAGGTTCTGTATATACACCACCGTACCCCGGCCCGGGATGCGTGGGGGTGGTGTGTCTCTGTTTTGTGCTAAGATGAAGTTGTTCTGTCTGCTTTACTGATGTTTGCATCTCTTTTGTCCTCAAAATATGTTCCCTCAGCCTCCTCGGAGAAGGCTTCTGAAGTGGGTTAGTGCTTTGACCTGGACACTCAGGACTGTAGAATGACAGATCCACAGTTTCACTTGGCAGTGATATTAAGAATACATAAACACTTACAAACCTAAGTTCCCTGGCTCATGACTTTTCCACTAGAGCTGATTTTCCAATGATGTTAGAAAAAAGAGGCTCTTTCTTGAAAACACAGTCTGAAATGTCAATTTTATTTCAGTAGCTCCTGTTCTTTGTTGTGATGTGTCTTCTTTTTTTCATACAAGGATGTACTTTCATCTCACTGGGGGAGAGAGGCTCCCTCTCCTAGTTTATGTTCCCACTGACTTACTATCTTGCCAAGTCTGGCAAGTTCCCCACACCCAGCAAGATCTTCCACCAACCCGAGTGAAGAACCACTGTGTCCACCTAGAGTGACACAGTGAGGTCAAACCCTTCTGGGTAGTGGATGGGTCCTGCCTGGTGTTAGTCATGAGAACGGACTTTTTTTTTTTAAGATTTTATTTTTTATTTTTAAAGATTTATTTATTTATTTGAGAGAGAGTGTGTGCATGCTCTCATGTGTCAGTGGGGCGGAGGGGCAGAGGGGGAGAATCTCAAGCAGACTCCCCACTGAGTGTGGAGCCCTACACGGGGCTCAATCTCACAACCCTGCGATCAGGACCTGAGCCAAAATCAGGAGTCAGACACTCAACCAGTTGAGCCACCCAGGTGCCCCACAAGATTTTTTAATTTTTAAATAATCACTACACCCAATGTGGGGCTTGAACTCACAAACCTGAGATCAGGAGTTACATGCTCTATTGACTAAGCCAGCCAGGGGCCTGGAGAAAGAACTTCTAAAGTGAGCAGGCAAGAGGGTCAGTCTCCTGAGTCCGGAGCAATGATTCTCGGCTGAGGGTATGGTGACCCCCAGGGAGCCTTTGGAAATGTGAGGAGACTTCTTTTAAACTGAAATATATTTGACATATACCATTGTATAAGTTAAAAGTATACAACATGTTAATTCAATACATTTACATATTGTAATATGATTGCCATTGTAGCAATAATCAGCACCTCTACCAGGTTACATGATTATCATTTATTTTTAGTGGTTGAAATAATTCAGTTCCAGTCTCTTGGCAAGTTTGAGAAATATAATACACTATTGTTGTTTATGAGACTTCGGTTTTTTAACAATGACTCATGGGGGTGGGGGAGCGGTCTACTGTTGACCTTTATTTAAGTATCCTGCAAAACAAAAAATTCCCCTGCCCCCAATACCAACAGTGGCCCCCAGCCCCCTCTGCAATTTTTGGTCTCAACAACGAACTCTAATGATCCAGGGGGAAGTACAAGGAGGTTCACCAGGCAGAAGGACCTGGAAAGATCTTTATTCCCTGTAGGATTCCACTCTATGGGACACGAACCTCAGACCCAGAAAGGGAGCTTCACTTTATACATCACTTTACGATGAGGTTCAGCTTCCAGTGACAAGAAACCTAAATGATAGTGGCTTAACCTCACAAAGTTCTGATCTCTCACATAATAAGTCTTCGAATGGACAGTCTTAGGCTTACGTGGCAGGTCAGCAGAATCAGCAGAGGTTCAGGCTTCATTGCTCCCAGATGTGACCCTCGTTCATAGGGTCCAAGATGGGTGTTTCCGCTGAAGCTGTCACTTCCACATTCCACCCAGACGACAGGAGAAAAAGAAGGGCTTGCTCCCTCGCTTTAAGGACATCTCTTAGAAGTTGCATATGACATTTCTGATTACATTCCTTGGCCAGAACTTAGACACACGTCCACACCCAGCTGCCAGGTAACTGGGAAACAGAGGCTCGTACTCTAGGTTGCCATGTGCTCAGCTAAAAACCGTGGGTCTTGTTCCAAAAAAAAGACAAGAAGAAGAGAGATCTTTAGTGACAGCTAGCAGCCTTTGTCCTTCCTGGGAAGGCAGATTACCTACATCGATGGCAAGTGAAGCCCTAGGATTTTGCTCAAGCTGGGTTTCAATGGTCCAGCTTTGACTCAGTAGGGGGAAGGAGGAAGCATTGACTGGAGGCTTGAGGAGAGTTTTACCCCCATGTCAGAGAGTCCTAATGTTGGGACCTTAGGTGTCAAGTCCAACATTCTCTTTTTAAATGTTTTTGACTGGGGTGCCTGGGTGGCTCAGTCGGTTAAGCATCTGCCTTCAGCTCAGGTCATAATCTCAGGGTCCTGGGATCGGGCTCCCTGAGTCTGCTTCTCCCTCTGTTGCTCTCCCTGATCATGCTCTCTCTCTCTCTCTCTCTCTGTCAAATGAATAAGTAAAGTCTTTAAAAAAATAAAAAATAAAAAATAAATGTTTCTGATTCTTATCTACTATATGTTTTTTCTATTTCCAGGATTTTTTTCTGCCTCCTGCCTACTCTGCCATTCCTGATCTTTGATTATCAAATTTTTAGTTTTCGGGCTGCAACTGTTTAAGCAAACACATTTAAAAATGATTGATGACCCCAAAGAATTTTTGATCATTTGGGTTTCACTATCAATGTTTTAGAAATTAAAATTGAGAAATCTTAAAAACATTCACAGTACTCACAGTACCCATGACTTTGTAACCAATAGAACATGCGGATATTTTCATAACACATATTTGCATCAAATAACATGTATGCACATCAATACTTTGGAATCAAGTTTGCTTCATCTGATTAATATAGTAAGCAAGCATACATATTACATATATATCACATATTTGTTTTTTAATATATTGACAACTGTATTTCAGTATGATTGGTTTCTTTATTTTTCTGCATTTAAGCTTTTTATTCCGGGAAGAAGTCCATAGACTCTTGAACTAGGCATTCTGTGTTCATGGCCTAAGGCTGAGACTAGCACAGGAAAACCAGAGAAACAAAAAAGAGGTTCAACTGGTCTTTGAATTTGACACACAGGAGGCCTGGGGTGGGGGTGGGGGGGCTTTTCTAGGCCTCCAGCCTATCCGCTCTCCACCTGAGTGAGTGCTCTACTTGCCTCAGCCACAGACTTGTCTTAACCCAGTTTTCTTCTTGGAGACAGGTGAGGGTCACCCTCCTCTACAGCCAGAAGCCCCCACACACTGCCCAGGAGGACTGTGCCTGTCAGCCACCCAGCTGTGCTCAGTCCCAAACAACTCCCTTCTGCCTCTTTCCATAGACCGGGATGTGAGCCTCATGAGATATAAAGTGGACCTAGGCCCTTAGAGGGGTGGTGCATTGTGGAACAAGAGGCACCCCCACCTCGACATTGGATCACTCCAATGTCAAGGTGGGATTGGACAGAATCATGTGGAGATTTTTCTCTGCATTGGGTTAGAGAAAAATTCACTCCTATCACACATGGAGCAGGGAGGAGTTCTGGAGGCCATCGTCCTTTGCTCCGGGGGTAATATTTCCCTATTTTTAATGTCTCTGAGCTGGGAAACGTAGAGTGGTTCCCTCTGCAGGCCTGGAGCGGCTGTGGCCCCAGATCCCGTGTGTGGGCACCCCTGCTCCCTGCCCCCATTCTCTGGGGCTGATTTCAGCACCTCGCTCCTATTGCTATGGTAATGAGCCACGGAAGCTTTTCCAGCCAGCCAGGAAGAGCAACCTTCATAAAAGAAAGGACAAATCAGGGCCATAGTGTGAAATCTGGAAAGAATCAGAGAAGAGAGGCGTGAGAATTTGAGTTAATGATGGAAGAGATACAGCAGCGAAGCCAGCTTAAACCCAGGGGAAGGACGGGGATGGCCGCGGTGCACGCGTCGGGAGGATCGGGGGCAGCTTGCCCTACCCCCAGGGGTCTCTGTGCAACAGTCTAACCGTTCCAGATGCCTGACAGGAACCAGCAGTACTCTGTGCTTACATGGCCTTCTCCCTAACACAGATGTGCATTCTTAAGCAAACCCTCTGGAGATAGAAATATATATCAAGGCTAAAACATTTGATGATTTAAAAACATATATATTTTTTCTTTTCCTGTACCAGAATAGAGAACAGTTCACATTTGGAGGGAGCAGCTAAAGGGAACAGAAGGAGGCATATATATAGCAAAGAAAGGAGAGGAGAGAAAAATGGAGAGGGGTTTGCTGAAGGTGGGCGCTGGAATTGCCTGAGGTTCCCAGGACTAGAGTTAAAGAAAAATCATTCAGAACACTGACACCACCAAAGGCTGTCGAGCAGTAAGAACTCCCATTCATTGCTGCTGGGAATGCAGAATCATCTGGTCACTTTGGAAGACAGTTTAGCAGTTTCTGACAAAACTAAATACACCCTTCCCATATGATCCAGCAGTTGTGTTCCTTGGTATTTACTGAGGGACATTGAAAACCTAGGTTCACACAAAAACTTGAACACAGGTATTTATAGAAACTATACTCATAACTGTCCAAACTTGGATGCAACCAAGATGTCCTTCACGGGGTGAATGGGTAAATAAACTCTGGTCCATCCACACAATGGAATTTTATTCAAGACTAAAAAGTAATGAGCTGTCACACCAAGAAAAGACATGGAGGAGCTTTAAATGCATATTGCTTAGTAAGTGAAAGAAGCCAGTCTAAAAAGGCTGCATACTGTCTGATTCCAACTATATGACATTCTGGAAAAGGCAGGACTATGGACACAGTGGTTTAAAAAGACCAGTGGTTACCAGGGGTTAAGGTGGGAGCGGGATGAATGGGTGGATCACAGAGCATTTCTAGGGCAGTGGAAATACTCTGTAATGATAGATCCATTTCATTATACATTTCTTTCAAATCTGCACAATACGCAACAGCTAGAGCAAACCTTAGGGTAAACTGTGGACTTTTGGTGATGTATCAGTGTAGGCTCATCAATTTAACAAATGTATCACACTGATGAGGGATACTAATGGGGGGAGGCTTTGCATGTTCAGGGGTGGGGGGGTGGAGGAAGTGTATGAGAAATCTCTGTACCTTCCTCTCAATTTTGCTGTAAACCTAAAACTGTTCTTAAAAAACAATGATAGGGGCTCATAACATGTTTGTAAAATAAAGGCTTTTTTGTTACTTGTAAGCACCTTTCCAAAAATGGCTGTGGCCATGTAGAATTAAATAGACATACCCCTTCACTATACACTAAAACACGAGTCTCTACCTCCGCTCTTATAAAAACCAAACAGTGGTGCCTGGCTGGCTCAGTCTATATATCATGTGACACTGGATCTGGGGACATGAGGTCAAGTCCCACATTGGGTGTAGAGATTACTTAAAAAATTAAAATCTTAAAAAAATAATAAAATAAAAAAACAGAAACCAAACAAAAAAAAAGAGCTAAGTTCAAAAAGAACGCAGACCCTGAAGTCTGATTAAATGCTAACACAAACATCCACGACAATAGCCAACCATCTCGTGATCACCATCTATCATACCCTGTGTTAAATTCTTACTCCTTGCAAGAACTCCCTACAATATATGAAATAAATACAATTTTTGTTCTCATTTCACAGGTGAGTCTAGGCTTGGAAGTTAAGTGACTTGCTCCAATCAGAGCAAGCACGGGTGGAGGTGGTGGGAGTTGAAAACCAGGTGGGTCAGGCTGCAGAAGCCCAACCAGTAACCATTTTGGTCTACTGGACGTAGCTCCTATTCTGACCGTGTTCCAAGTTTGGGGACGTTCGTGGGAGCCTTTCTGACCAAGGTCTCTCGATGGTCAGAAAACATGAGTTCAGGTCAGGCTCGACTTTCTAACACAAGGCTGGACCGGGTTGGTAGCCTGGTGCTCTTTTCAGATATGCCAAAAGGTGGTGTCTTCAAGGAGAGGAAATGATCTAGCAAAACCAGCTCTCTGGGTCATTTACAGCTGCAAACGGCTCCAGTTTTCTGTTGGACGTTTTTCTGTGTCAATGCTGAACAACCATTTTTAGAAAGAACAACTGAGGGAAAAGGTTTTTCTCCCTGGTTCTAAACAGACACCGCCTGGTGGGGCTGGGGGTGACCCTGAAGCAGCCATGGAGCCGAACGGGCCCTGGCTGGGTCTTCCCTCCCAGTCCCCGCGCCACGCCGTGGCCATGGGGCTTCAGGGTCATGGGTGCACTGAGCCACCTCTCAGACCCCCCGTCCCCTGACCGCCAGAGGCCTTGGCCATGGCCGCTAGCACGGCCTCGAGGACCGTGGAGACTTCTGGGGTATTTGTGGTTCCTGCCTTGGTTTTAAATGGATATTTCTGTGCTGGTGTTTGTGAAATGTGGGCACTCGCTCAGTCCGGATGCGCGTCCCATTGGGATCCCTCAGTGCCCACTGGTGGGTTTGTACTTGCACATTCTCTCTGGCACATCTGCCTGCACTCATCTTAGCAAGCATTTGCTGATGCCTACTGTGAACTCAGTCACCCAACAAGGGGCAGAGCGTGAGAGCAAGAACTAAGATATAGGATCTCTGCTCCTGGGCCCTCGTGGGACTCGCAATGGCCCTGTCCTCCTGACTCACTTCTTTTGTATTGTGATGTAATACACACACAAGCTCATATGGTTAAGCACATTTAAGTGTACAATTCAGTGGCAATCAGTACATTCAGTGTTCTGCACCTGCCACCTCCATCCATTGCCACAACTTTTTCATCATCCTAAACTGAACCTCTACCCATGAGACGCTAACCCCCCAATCCCCCTCCCAGCCCCAGTACCTACCAGCTTTT
>NW_027397101.1:3274784-3331984 GCF_003265705.2 Callorhinus ursinus
ATCCCTCATGAGTGGGGTCCTCCCGTATCAGTCCTTTAGGGACTGGCTTATTTCACATAGCACAGTGAAGACCTGTTCAGTCCATATGCCAGCACACACCCCAGGGCCCTCGGGCCTCACCTACCCCATCTGTACACGTCAGGTGCCTGCCCCCCACCCCCCACCGACCAGCTGGCCCCCTCCTCCTCCCAGAGGTGTCCCCATCTCAGGATAGGGAAACACCAAGTCCAGACCCTTGGAGTCCTCTGTGACTTCTTGCTTGCCACCAACTCTCCCAGTAGTGACATGGCTACTAGAGGGCATTACATGTCCAGAACATTTAAAGGCATATGTGAGTCTCTGCTGCCTAGAGCAATGGAGAACAGTTGGGGCAAATATAATTCAAGCAGAATAATGAAAAAAAGTTGAGTGATGAGGAGCTATACACCTTGCCCTGCTCGTCTCTTCCATCTGCTTGGTCCTGAGTTCTCTGAGCCACTCCGGCAGATTATTCGAACCTGAGGAGGAGGTTGTGGGGACCTCCAATCTGTAGCCCATAGCTCAGAAACACGGGTGACCTCTCTGCCCAGCCACTGGCTGACCACTAAGTTAACAACACAGGGACCTCAGTGGGCACACACAACAAAGAACACAGACTTGAAGAAGTTAGTTCAGAAAAGTCCCTAAGCCAACAGTTGTAACTCCAACGAGCAGCAATCATGAAGCCTGGCGTGGGGAAAGTCTGATATTCCGGATGCTAACATTATAATATTCATCATCACACTCTAGACTTGTCACTGGGGCCAAGTCCTCTGACTGGGGTCAGGTAGCTCCTACGTGTTGCACCTGCCTCTCCCTGGCTCCCCCAACCGTGCATAGCCCTGTGCTGCTTCCCAGCAGAGGTTGGTTTTAACCAAGGCCAGGAAGAAGAGATGGGTTTTCCTGACTCCCCCTGCCCCCTCTCAGTGCTGCAGGAGAGGAGAGAGTTTTCCTTGACCTCTTAAGGTCCTTGGCTGGGTCTGGAAATTGACAGACAGATGAACAGGAGAAAAGCAGGCAAAATTTATTGATTTTTTTTTTTTTTGTGGGAGCCTCACAAGACCATGGAGACCAGCAGAGGTGACTGGAACAGATAGCTCTTCTACCTTTTAGACAAAGGAGCAATAAATGTGTGAAGAACTGACAGACACAGGGGTTTGGGCTAGGGCTGGTAAACGGCAAAGAAGTGACTAGGAAGATAAGGGTTAGTTTAACCAGGTTTGTTCGTACAGGCTTGGTAGCCCTAAAATCCTTGACTCTGGTGATAAGAATGTCCTCCCTGTGGTGCAGGGAGAGAAAATTCCACATGGGAGTATTCTGACCTACTTCAGGGAAGAAGGGTTACTGGCTGGGGGTCGCTTCTGCTCTAGTAAAAGTTCTTTCAGCTGATATATTTAATTTGCCAATGTGCCATATTTGGGGTAGTGTATCCTGACCCTCGCTGGACTGGTGCTGTACTTCGTCTCCTCCTGGTATCCAGGACATTGAATGTGCTGCTGTGGAGACCTCCCAGCCCTGGAGCAGCCTCTTTGTCCATGGAGGCACCTGCCTCAAGGGGAGGGTCGCCTACGACTTCCCACGCAGGAGCCCCGTGGCTAAGGGCGGCCGCCCCTCCTCAGAGAGAGTGGGTGGGAAAGTGCAGATCTTACTTTGAGAAACTGACTTTATTTCCTACAAATGTCTACTGGTGGTGGGATCACACAGGAGTTCTATTTTCAGTGTTTTGGGGAAGCTCCATACTTTTTCCCGAGTGGCTGTACCAATAAAAGTCAACTCCGGATAATTTTTACATATAAACAAGAAATTTTTCAAGAACCTCTCTAGCAGAGAACATGAAGAGAATACTTTCAAGGCCTTAGACAGGCATTGGGGCGCCTGGGTGGCTCAGTCATTAGGCACCTGCCTTTGGCTCAGGTCATGATCCTGTGGTCCTGGGATCAAATCCCACGTGAGGCTCCCTGCTCAGCAGGAAGCCTGCTTCTCCCTCTCCCACTCCCTCTGCTTGTGTTCCCTCTCATGCTGTGTCTCTCTCTGTCAAATAAATAAATAAAATCTTAAAGAAAATAAAGACCTTATGCATTGATTTCCCAGAATGCAAAGTATACTAACCATAGGAACAAACCGGTAACTTAGAAACTATTGAAATGAAGAGCTGGTTCTCCTTCTTCCATTTCTGGCTAGTGTGCGGGTCTGTGGCTCCATCCCACCCTCCCCGGTCAGCTGCCCCTGAAATGGATTACTGTTTCCAGAAATCCTTCGGGCTGTGGCCGGGGTTTCCCCACCTGTGCACAGGTCAAGTTGGCGACCTCTTAACAGTGGAGCTACTGGTCCTCCAGGTGTGCACCCAGCCCCTGCCCTCCAGTAGAGCCATCACACTGAGGGTTTAGGGGGACGGGAGCGCCCCTAGGCAAAAACATCGGAGATTCTCATGGTCCCTACCTGAACTTCAGATGCTCCTGTTACTTGTGTGCCTCTGGTGTCTTCCTGGAACCCTGACCTGGCTGTTTTCTGACAGACTCGTCCAGTGGTACCCTCACTTTCTGGGCAGGAGATTGGCTGTAATCCTCAGTGTGACCTGCTGCCCCACCTGGATCGCCTTTTGAAGGCACATCATCTGGGCCATCTGAGGACCCAGGACTGTGGGTCTGTGGCCTGGAGAGATTCTGAGCAGAGCTGGTGGAATGGGAGGGCTGCAAAGAACAGAGGCAGGTTCCCAGAAAGCTGTCTGGGGTCCTTGGCATCCTACTGTTATTGAATCAAAGCCCTGAGATCTTTAAAATGCCAGCAATGTGACAGCATGGGTCACAAAATCCAAAGTCTCTCCTCCCGAGGGCTCACTGTGCCACATCCTCCTGAGGGCTCCCTGGGCCCAAGTCCTCCTCTGCTTGGGGACCACCCTCAGCCCAGGCTCCACACACTAGGACTGGGAGCAGGTCGTCCAGACCTTCCAGACTTGAGCTTCTGTGTCCGTGACATGGGCAGAGGCCCGCCTCACAGACTCGTCAGAGGAGACCCAGCACAGGAAGATGCAGGTTGCTGCAAGGGGACATGCCAAGTGACCCCAGAGGGAGCACACAGACCTTGCACAAAGCACGGGGCTCGCAGGGCCCAGCGTGGGATGCAGGCGCCCGGCCATGGGGCCCGGAACATCCTGGGGTGGGCGGCCCTAGTGGGGGAGGCCCCTGAGGGGTCCCAGAAGAGGCAGGAGACAAGGAAGACGATAGGACAGAGCTTCCCAAGGAGGTCGATGTAAGGGTCAGAGGATCACAGGGGTCCTTGGGAAAACTCGGAGGCCCTGGAGTTGTTGGCTGAAACGCTGTCGTTTAGTCAGAAAAGTTCTATCACAAACCCCCAGTCAACACTGGATGATTTACTCTTTGTTCTAGGAATCGGTGTGTTCGTGCCATTAGAACTCACGTTGCGTGAAGTCTAGGATATACTTACTTTTCAGGACTAGATTTTTCTAGAGGAAGTACCTCTCCATTCTTTTCTTTGTGCAACTGGCCTCTGTTTTCAGGAGCAGATTCCCAGTGCTCATCACCGCTGCTAACCCTGAGGACTAGCCCCGTCACCTCCTGCAGTGGACGTGAGTGCCATGTGGGCACGGACCGCGTGGGTTGGGGGTGCTCACTCCACACCAGGGACCCCAGATCCTCTGCTGAATGAAGGAGGGCATGAGGGAGGGAGGGGGAGAGGCAGGTAAAGGGGGAGGGAGGGATGAATGAGGGAGTGAATAAATGACGCAGGGAGGGAGGGAGGGAAACCACAGAAGCCGGGTCCATACATCAGGAGCCATTATTTGGGGTGAGGCCTGAGGGCATCGTAGCCCGGGCCCTGGATGGTGGCTCGGGGCACGTCCAACTGTCCTCCTCGTGCCTACCTTCCTTCTCCTTGGAACTGCTGTCATCCTGGCTCCTCTCCACCTCCTCCTCAAACAATTCTGAATGTTCCCAGGAGCAGGGTGGCAGGAGGGGGGTCTCAGGAGGGGCTGCCCGGATCCTGTGCCCCAGAGGATGCTGTGACAGCAGCTACAGGGCATTCTATCATGAGGACTGGAACTGTGGATGCCAACCATCTCCTTGGGCGTTAGCGCCGTTCCGATTCCCTGCTCTCTCCACCACCGTTGTCCTGAACACTCCTCAAAATACATCTGTGAAAAACCGGGCCAGAGTATCCCGGGGTGAGTCTGAGGCCGAGCACTGCTAGGTGATGGGTGCACCCGCGGACTGGGGTGGGTGTTGCTCACTGTTCTCCCGGACACGGGTGCCCGTCATCCTTCTCTCCAGGGGACCTCCATGTCCTCCCATCCCTCCCCAGGGCTCCCTGCCTAGGTTCAGGCTCTCCTGCCTCAGGTTGCAGCTCTCCCTGCACAGGTGTGGAGTCACCTGCTGGCTCCTGGTCTCCGGCAGGAGTCGCTCCGGACACCACCTCTCCCTCCGGAGCTGCGGATGCAGGCGGCCCTCCAGCTGCAGGGGGACCATCCTCGGGCTCTGGAGGGGCGCTGGCTCCCACACCTGTCTCCTCCAAATCTGTGAAAGGGGCAGTGGGAGGTGGCTCTGGGAGGTCAGATGGACTCAACTGTGAGAGGAGCTCAGCTCACCCACACGCCCGCTCTCCGTGTGCCTTTGCAGAGACAGAGCCCAGCCCCGGGCCTCCCAGAGAAGCCGCAGCTAGGAAGGAGCCCTCACGGGGGCATCTTCCCCACTGCAGTCCACCAGCTGGGGGCTCTGAGCCCCGTCTTTGCTCCTGGCCCCACACCAGTGTCCGGGGGCTCCTCCCTGTGGGGCTCAGCACCAATCCCTGCCCGGACAGCCACAAGCACCCAGCCCCAGCCTTCTCACCTTCAGCCTCGGCCTCCGTGGGCTCCGGCTCCTGGACCAGAGTCCAGTGAAGGACCAGCAAGGACCATGGCCTGAGTGGTGTCGGAGGCCTTCCCAGGCAATCCCCAGTCCCTGCTCCTGGAGAGCCCTGTGTGGCCACTCCGTCCCATGTCCATGGTGGCCCTCTGGGGCGGCGGGGCACAACTGACCCCAATAAGGGAGATGGAGCGGGTGTCCGCCAGTCTCTTACCTCTGTCTTCAGTGGTGCTCTGCAAAGACAGGGACCGGTGCCCAGTTGGAGGCATCCCAGCCCTGCCCGGCCATCCTAACGGTCCTCCTGCCCACTCCCCCTGCTGCTCCCAGATCAGACACAGACCTGTGCGGGCACAGCCCTGCACCCGGGACGCAGTGACCCATCCCTGCAGGGCTGGCGATAAACCCTGGGCAGAAGGGCGCAGCCCCCACACACCGCGTCCCACCCAGCCAGCCTTGACCTGGGGTGTGAACATGATCCGCCCACCGGGCATCTGACCCCTCATCAGCCTGCTCCCGCTCGGGGTGGGCCCCACATGACCCCTCCCACCGCACACACACATGCACGCACGCACACACACCCGGGGAGGGGACCCGGGGCTGTACAAGTGGGATCAGAGCGATGTGGGTCTGGGCTGGCTGGCTCTGCGCCTCCTGGTGTCACCTTTCCATCCTTCCAGCCAAACGGCCAGAGGCATCAGGGAGCTCTGACAAGACATCCACAGGAAGGGAAACTGTTTGCAGGGCGTGTTTTCCTCAGCCTGCAGCTTCTGGACTTCGGGATGCAACACGCAAACATGTTGTTGGTTTGAGTCTCTCCAATGAAATGAGCTGGGTAGGGGACTGTCTCTGGAATGTGGGTGCCTGGTTACCAGGGTTCCAAATTCCATTGGGTGCTGTTGTCAGGGAAGTGAGGTCACCACTGCCTGGGGTCCCCTTACCTGACTTCCTCCTCACACAAGAGTCCCCCAAGGGCCCCCCTCTCCAAGCTGCTCAGTGCCCTCCACCCCATGCCCTGTCCATACAGTGACACCCACACAGGCCAACCACAGCCCCCAGGAGTCCTGGATGCAGCCGGTGTCCCCGCTGCTGGGACCTGAGCCTAAACAGGTCTAACCTGAGCTGGGTTTAAACCGGGCTCCTGCTCGTGCCCAGGGCTGTGACCCTGGACAGACCCTGTGCCTCTCAGGGCCACCCCAGGTGCCCCACCTGCACAGTGGGAGGGTTCTGGCTTCTACTTCTAGGGATGCCATCAGGGGTAGGACCTATGATTACGTTCTGTACCTGCTATCGCAGGAGGCTCTTGCACATACTTGACAATGCAAGGATGAGCGAGGGGCTGGACGGGGCATGGAGCACAGCTCAGAGGGGCCTGGGTCTGCTCTGGGGTCCAGGCAAAGCCACTCCCCTCCTGCTGCCTGTCTCCCAGCCCCTGTGGGAAGGTTGGATGAACTGATTCAGACCTTGTCCCCTTGTGACGCAGACGTCCAGGGGCTCCCAATAGGTTTAGGCTCAGGGCCCAGGGCCTCGTCTGCACCCATGTGCTGGGCAGTCCCCACAGTGGTTCCCGCATCCCCGAATCCTGGTCACACGTCCCTGTGGAACCCCCTCCCCTCCAGGGTGGGTGGCCGGTGTGACGGCGCTCTCAGGAATAGCATGGGGCAAAATGCTGGGATGTCATTTCCAAGCTGACTGAGGAAAGTCTGTGACTTCTCCTGGTTTCCTCTCTCCTGTGTTTTCATTTCTCTATCTCTGTCTCTGTGCCTCTCACAGGAACAGGACCTTAGGCTCCAGGGGTGATGTGAGACATCTCAGAAGCCTCCCTTGTCCCCATTTCCTTCTCCTGCCCTAGTGCGTGTTTCCTTCATAAAGGCCTCTTCACCCTGGCCAGAGCCCTGACTCCGGAACCTCTTCCAAATGGGGACCCTGAGGCTGCAACAAGGAGGGCCTTGACCTTGGTCCCCAGACCAGTGGTCCAGCGCTCTGCTACGTTCTGCGTACCCACGTCCTCAGCACCCCCAAACCCTCAGGCTGCCCTCTGCTCGGAAGGACCTCGAGGGAGTACAGAGCATTTTCCCAGGACTAGGAGCACAGTGGGTCAAGGATGGAGATGCAAAGCCAACAGACTCTTCTACGAGCCTGTGGGACCGTATGGAGACCCCGCCGAGACAGCCCAGTGGACAGAAGAGTAAGCTGAGGCCTTCTGTGCTGTAGCCCTCTCCGCACTAGGGGGGTGTCTCTTCCTAATTCCAGGTGCCCAAGCTTGTGGTGGACACCGGACACCAGACCCCGCCCTCTCCTAGTGCCCTGGCAACCCCCCTGGGCAACTTGGGGACCCCCTGACCATCAGCTTGGCATGTCTCCCCTCCCCATGCTATGAATCTGGGTTATTGCCAGGAGTCCTGATGCACCTGCCCCATGGCCCAGCTGTCTCTGACCTCTTTTTTCTTTCCTCCTTGTCACCAACGCCCCTCCCAGGGTGTCCTCCCCTTCTGACCCCCAGCTGGGCAGTCAGAGTGCTGTGTGTGTGTGTGTGTGTGTGCGTGCGTGTGTCTGTGTGTGTAGGTGTGCATGCATCTACCTGCCTGGGGATGCTGAAGGTCATGTCCTCACATGGGATGGGCTGGGTAGCTATCCCTGAGGATCTGAGGGGCTCTCACCCCCAAAGGGAACCTCGTGGGCGGGTGGAGGCTGGCTTAGGACTGGAGAGCAGCCCTGCTCCTTGGACTCTGCACTCCTCATTTGTCCTGGGCCAGTCCCTGCCTCTCTTGACCTCAGGTTCTCAACTGTCCCTGAGGGTTGGACATGGAAATGCATGAACGTGGCCACTCCTTCAGGGGTAGGTGGGGGACAGGTGCACCAGGCACACAGACCTCCCTCCCGAGAGGGCCAGCCAGATGTGTCACGGCCAGGTGTGCACAGGGGACCTGCGCACAGCACCTGTACCATGACCCAGCCCTGCGGCTGACGTCCACAAAACCAATGGCTCCATGCCTGACCGGTCCCCCATGTTCCCTCACCACTGCCAAGTGCTCTGTGGCCCCAAAGTCTCCTGAGCTCTGGAGCCATGCCCCCCCTGCCCCGGGTGGCAAGCCTCAGGGTGCAAGGCCAGGCAGGTTGGACATCTGGGGATGAAAAGTTCACTGAAGATGCCCCCACCCAGACTCCAACCCAGGGTCCAGCTAAGTGCATGGTGGGCCAGGGGACTTGGAGGCAACAGTGGAGGCTGACTCTGGGCAGGGGGACGATCAGTCCACTCCTTCCCCTTCTCCTCTACTCATTCTGCCTTATCTTCCTGGCAGGACCCTGGGACAGAGGTCCAGCCTGTCCCTGGCTGGAGTCAGAGGGTGGGAAGGAAGCCAGGGTGGAGGGGCCCACCACCAGGATGCCCACATGTGAGGGGGTTGTTACTGTAATTAGGGACCTCATGGGCATTCAGGGGTTTTACCCCTTTTTAGGTATGAGCAGTGGCCCTAGGACTGGGCCCTGCCCCATCCTGCACCCCCCACGAGGTCCCACACCCCCACAAGGTCCCACATCCTCCCCAGCCCAGTCCTCGTCTGCAGCCAGTCCTCCCTCCAGCCCCAGGAAATCCAGGTGCTCCGGGGCCCGCAAAATCATTCCATGCTGGAGCCCCAGCAGCCCTATGGGGCCTGGTTCCGGGTCCTGCAGCCCCACGGTGAGGAAAGGTAAGGCCGGGCAGGAGCGGGAGAGGGCAGGGTGGACCCTCCCTGGGGGCCCTGGCTCCCTGGTCAGCGCAGACCCTGTTGCGTGCTGGCCCCTAGGGCACCCAGACTCCAGCTCCTGGGCAGGCTCCTGGAGGGAGACCAGAGTGTGGCTCCTGCTAGCTCAGACGTGTCACTCTGTCTGATAGGTCCAGCCTGTCCCACCAGAAGGACTTCCTCTTCTAGTCGGCCAGCAACACCTTCAGGGCCAAGGAGAACAGGCCATCATGAAGCTCAGGGGCCCGAGCATGGCTGGGCAGGCAGGGGAGGGCTTACTCTCAGCTCAGGGAGTCTCTGGCTGGGCTAGCGGGGACTCGGGAGCGCTGGCCTTCCAGCTCCTCTGCTGAGCAGCCCTGGGACTGGAGCCATTTGCCTCCGCTCTCTGGGCCTCACTCTCCTCCTCTGTGCAATGGGGTGATGCTGAATGATCACTCCCATGGCAGGAACATGTGGCGTGCTGGTGATTGACCTAAGCTGGGCACAGAGCCTGGATTGCAGAGCACAGTGGGGCATGGTGAGTGGTGTTGCCAGTGAGCCCCCCCCCACCACCGCCCCCAAAGCAATCCAGCCCTTCCATGCAGCCTCCAGGTCCCTGGCTCAGAGCCCAGGAGCAGTGGCAGACCACACTCCTGACACCAGGTCACTGTGGCTCTTCCTCAGCAGTGGGGACACAGTGGGGGCCCCCAGGAGCACGGGACCAACTCCTCCCTCTGACGGAAGGAGAACAGGGAAGACTTTCCCTGGGGTCTCTCGAGTAAGAGGAGAGGAGGCTGTCCCTATGCCCAGACAGCCCTTCCCGGCACCTACTTATCTAGCGGGGAGGGGCAGGAAGCCTTGCTGCACACAGTAAATCTAGACTCGAATAGTACATTGAAATCCTGCTTCTGTTAGAACCTGAGTGTTGGGGTTTGATTCTTTCACTTGCTGGGCTGAAGACACACACACTCTCCACGACTCCTCCTCCAATGAAGAGCTCTTGCAGGGTCCCTGGACTCCTGGACCTGGGGAGGGGAGAGGGGCCGGTCCCCTCCCTGGCTCCTGAAGGAGACCCATCCTCCCAAAGACAGGATCGTTTCGGGTCATGATCCCGGGCCGGGGCCAGAGACAGCCCCTCACTGCTCCCGACTCGGGCTGAGGGGGCCTTTCTCAGGCACAGCAACACCCACTGAATGCGGGGGCTTCAGAAAGAACACACACCTGACCAGGTCCTGCCCCAGGACAGTAGCTGCCTTCCCCAGCGCCGGAGGAGGAGGGACATCGTCTGCTTCTCTGGGCTGGGGTCCTCTGACCCACGAGCAGGCCCTGGAAGGTTTCTAGCCTGCCTCTGGAAGTGCACCAGCACTGAGTGGGCCAATCACTGTCCGCACACGAACACGGACAACGTGCAAAGGAAGAGCTGGAGGTGATCCTGTGCAAATGTCCTGCGGGCTGGTGGGGCTTCAGTGTCCTCCAGGGGCCGTGGGCCCCCTTTCCCTGGATCGGAATCCTCCCGGATCCCCTGGTCTCTGCCCTCGGAGTTCCCTTCCTGCAGCTTTCAGGACCAAGGGAGAGACTGTGGTGTGGCTTTGAAGGCTCCACCCCGGCCCCCATCCTTCCGCACACATCACTGCTCCCCAAGAAGCAGGGGTAACCGCTCCCTTACTGGCCCGTGCACGGCTGGTGGCATACAGTCCCTCCAGGGCCCAGTCGCTCTGGCTCCATCACATACACGGTGGCCGTGGCTCTCTGGCTGGGCGAGGAGTCCCAGGAGAGCTCTCCTATCCTGGGATCCGCGTTCATATTCCGGGCCAGAGAAAGATGCCCCTTTTGTCCTCTGCTGGAGAAGGTGAGTTCCTGGGCCGGGTCGCCGTCAGGTGCCTGAGGACGCGGAGGTCCCCTGCAGGTACCCCGGAGAGAAGGGTAATGGGCACCCCTGTCCAGGAGAACAGTGAGCAGCACCCACCCCAGTCCGCGGGTGCACCCATCACCTAGCAGTGCTCCGTCTCGGACTCACCTACGGAAACTCTGGCCCGGTTTTTCAAAGGGGTATTTTGAGGAGTATTCAGCACAGCAGTGGTGGAGAGAGCAAGGAATCGGAACACGAAAGCCCGCGGAGATGGATGGGGCCCACGGTCCCAGTGCACGTGGTGGAGAGAACCGGGCAGTGCTAACGCGGGTGTGGGACCCACGGTCCCAGTGCACGTGGTGGAGAGAACCGGGCAGTGCTAACGCGGGTGCGAGGTCTCTGCACCCAGAGGGAGACCTCAGGGTCCTCTCGCCCGAGACACGTGGACCCACCGTCTGCATCCAGGACCCCACCTGTAAGACATGCTGCGATATCAGCGGGAGACACGGATGTGATGTCAACCCAGATGTGATACCAACAGGGAGACACACCTGGATGGAAAGAGGTGTGCAAGTGTGAAAGAGAGAGCCAGAGACGAGATGTGCGCAAAAGCCGTCCTGATGGTCACCTTGGGGTGGGACTTGCAAATGCCTCTTCTTCTCCCTTAGGTGGTGTTTCCAGGTTTTACGTAAAGTGTAATTATGTAATTCCAAAAAGAGTCAAGTCATAGGTTAAATGTTCTCCATGTCTCAGTCATCTGCGAGCCAAAGTACATTATTCAGTTTTCATTTTCAAGGATTTATTACAAGGACGATAAATGTTTACTGTAGTAAAATAAAAGCAGTCTAGAATGAAAGTAGCAAAGCCTCCCACCCAGGGGAGCCCTAACGGGGTGGTCAGCTTTCCAGTCCTTCCCCTTCGGTCCCCATGTCTAAGTGTGCCTGGCCCCGTGTCCCGTCCCAAAATTGCCTGCGGGTCCCTGTGTGTCCCTGTGGGAAGCAGACTCGCGCCATCTGGGCAGCCTCGCCGTGACACCGCTCTGTGCCCTCAGCCTCGGGAGCACGGCCCCCCCCCCCCCCCCCCCCCCGCCACATTCTTTCTTTCCATTCAGCCACACCCTTAAGGCCATCCTCTGGCGACGAGGTCCTCCATCCGCCCTGGAGATAGAACGGTGACACACACCTGTTCTCCCACATCTTCCTCCTGGGTGTCCCGCCACAGGCGCTCCCAGCCTCTGGGGCTGTGAGAACAGGTCCTATCAGAGGCGGGGTTGTGGAGATGGACTGGGGTCTGGTGGTGCCCAAGACTTCCTTCTGTCCTTAGGGCGCCAGAAGAAACCATTTCTTGTCACCAGGACTTGTCTCCTTTTCTTCAGTCTCCCAGCTGCCTCAGCCTGTGGGGGTCACTTTGCATGCACCCCCTTCCCAGAAGAGCACGCATGTGCATGTCGGGGGTGCCTGCGTGTGCAGCTGTGCGTGTTGTGGTGGGGTGGGTGCCAGAGTGTGGCTCTTTCTGGAAACTGCTTTCCCCAGGGGTGGACGCTGGCCCCTCCATCCCCCTCCTCCCTTCTCTTTCTGTGTCTCTGCAAAAGAATGTCCCAAGAGCCCCGGCTCTGGAACAGGGGCCATTTCCGCTGTTTGGCCTGCATCATGGAGCTGCAGGGACCGCCTACGACCTTGGTCCTTGTTTATTTAGGACAGGTCTCCAGCAGTGAAGAGTCTCCCTCTCATGGAAAACGGAGGTGAGGCACTGTCTGCAGTCTAGCACATCCCCGGTCTCCTTGTCCACTCTTCTCCATGTGTGTTACCTCATTGAGTCCCCCTGACAATTCCACAGGGAAAGAGGGATCGTTGTTCCATGTCGCTGATGGGAACACTGAGGCTTCAGGAGGCTTGCCCAGCTGCACCCAACAAAGGGCAGAGCCAGGAATCGAACCCAGGGCCTGCAGGACCGCGCGCGGCCCACCTGACCTGGAGGCTGCACCCTGAAGCCGCGTCCTGGGAACCTTTGGTCTTGGTGCCCACATAAACCCCATCCTGCCAGGGGGCAGACAGGCTGGACCAGGGCCTGGGAATGCCCACAGAGCCCAAGGCTGGCCCTTCTCCGGCCACCCAGGCTGAGATGGGGAGGGTGTTAGGCCGTAGGCCCCGGGCTCTTCTCCCTGCCCCTCCCCTGGAAGACATGTGGACTCCACCCCCATCCTGCTCCTCTCTCTGTCACAAGCCACCATCTACCACCTCCCCAGCCCGAGAGGGAGGGAAGAACGGCAAGAACAAACAGAAGAACATGTCTATGGAGTTCCTGCTGGGCACCAGCGAGGACTTAATCCTCTCACTAAGGAAGACAGAGGTACCAAATCTGACCCATGTAAAAACTGAATCCCAAAGTTCATCAGTTGGCCACAGTCTCCAGAAAGGAAGAGGTTGGATCCAGGCTATGAATCTGTGCCCCATGATGCCAGAGTCCGGTGACCACTGCTGTGCACCTTGGGCCTTGGGACTAACCAGAAAAGCACTTTATCATCGTGTGATTGGGTTTGCAGGTTGGAGCAGAGCACACACACCAACGGTCTGGGACTCATACTTGTAATGTCTTCCTCAGTGTAGCCCTAGGTGATTTTTATTTCCGTATACTATTCCGCCGTAAGACATGTCACTCACTTTATTTACCCATGTTGCTGCTGGGTTGTTTCCATTGTGCAGCCAGGCAGAAGAACACTGCTCTGAGCCCTGTCCGCACACAGGTACACATCTGTGCTGTGAGAGTTCCTCACCAACACGAGGTGTGCCCAGGGTGGAGAGTTCACCAATGTGGTCTCTGTGTGGCGGTATCTCACTGGGGATTCCATTTGCGTTGTCTTGAGAAGGAATGATGTAGAACACCTTTTCACACACTTAGTCCCACTTGGTTATCTTTCTTGGGAAATGCCTCATCAGATCTTATGCCCATGTGTTCTGGTGGATTGTCTCTATTTTGATAAATTTATGGTAGGTACGTGTCCCAGATATGAGTCCTCTGTCCAATGAATAGATGGCAAATGTTTATCCTGCTCTGTGCCTGCTTTTTTTACTCTCCTGAAGGTGTCTTTTGATAATAATAGTCATCCATTTCGGGGCACCTGGGTGGCTCAGTCAGTTGATAGTCCACCTTCGGCTCATGTTGTGATTCCAGGGTCCCAGGATCGAGCCCCATGTTGGGCTCCCCGCTCAACGTGGAGTCTGCTTCTCCCTCTCCCTCCATCCCTCTCCTGCTCATGCTCTCTCTCTCTCTCCCTCTCTCAAATAAATGAAATCTTAAAAGAAATAATAGTCATTCATTTCAATAACTCTCAATCCATTTTTTCTTTATGGTTAGTACATTCCACGTTGTAATAAATCTTTGCTGGCCCCAAGATCTTGAAATTATTTTCTAAGGAATCTTTTAGAAAGATTATTGTCTGAAACTTCCACATTTATTTTAAGATCCGTCTGGTATTGATTTATGTTTATGGTGTGAGGTAGGAGTAAAGACGAATTTATTTCCTATATGGTAACCAGTTGACCCTGAACCACTTACGTGGAAGTACCCTCTCTCACTTCTCTGCAGAACCTCCTTGCTATAAACGATGTGTCCCTATGAGTGAGTCTGTGTTGGTCTTTATTTTAATGGAGTCTTACAGGGGCGTCTTGGTGGCTCAGTTAAGCCACTGACTTGATTTCAGCTCAGGACATGATCTCATGGTCATGGGATCGATATAACACCCAGTGCTCATTACATCTCGTGCCCTCTTTAATGCCCATCACCCAGTTACTCCAGCCACCCCCGACCCAGCAACCCTCAGTTTGTTTCCTATGGTTAACCGTCTCTTATGGTTTGTCTCTCTCTCTCTGATTTCATCTTATTTTATTTTTCCCTCCCTTCCCTTATGATCCTCTGTTTTGTTTCTTAAATTCCACATATGAGTGAAACCATATAATTGTCTTTCTCTGATTGACTTATTTCACTCAGCATGATACCCTCCAGTTCCATCCACGTCGATGTAAATGGTAAGATTTCATCCTTTCTGATGGTTGCGCAAAATTCTGTTGTATAATACACCTCATCTTCTTTATCTATTCAAATGTTGTTGGACATCAGGGCTCTTTCCATAGTTTGGCTATTGTGGACATTGCTGCTATAAACACTGGGATGAGGTGCCCCTTCGGATGACCCTCTTACACTGTTGGTGGGAATGCAAGCTGGTGCAGCCACTCCGGAAAACAGTACTGAAGTTCCTCAAGAAGTTAAAAATAGAGCTACCTTAGGACCCAGCAATTGTACTACTAGGTATTTACCCAAAGGATACGTATGTTGTGCCCCTGGTTTTTTAAGACTTATTTGTACTTAAGTTTCCCAGGGGCCCGACTGACATCTGCTACATTGTTCTCAAACTCCCTCAAAATTCAGTGGATGCTGGGAGTTAAGGGAGAATGACAGGAGAGGAAGATTGCAATTTTAAATGTTTTTTGAAAATCTATAGAGGCTGATTATTCTGAATTCTTAAAGTAATTTTACTCAGAACAAAAGAGTCACCCCCAAGCAAATGATAAAAAAGAATAGGCAACCAGGGCCCCTGGCTGGCTCAGTCGGAAGAGCGTGTGACTCTTGATCTCAGGGTTGTGAGTTCGAGCCCCACGATGGGTGCCGAGATTACTTAAATAAGTAAATAAACTTAAAAAAAAAAAAAAAGAATAGCCAACCAAGTCAGTCACAGTTAATTAATCCAGTTTCCAACCACCCCAGTGCAGGCTGTGAGCAAACCGAGAAGCAGGCTGTTTCACCTGGCCCAGCACGGCCAGTGAGCTCCCGTCCCGTCTTCCGGGCTGCTTCCCTCTCAAGGACTAGATTCTACTCCCTGTAGCTCTGTGGGGGACACAACAGCCCCTGCCAGGTAGGAGGGTCAGGTGTCACCGTCCCCATTGAACAGAAGAGGAAACAGGTTCAGATGGCTTAAGGACACTCAGCCAGTGGGCAGCATGGCAGGGCTCTTCACCTACCCACAGCTGCCCTTTGCAGACTCAAGTCTAAATGACTGCTAATAGCTCCCACCGGACATTCTCTCCAACGAGGTCCCAGCATTGACCAGTGTCCAAGCGAAGTACCGCTGTTTACCTCGTAGGACGGAGACCTGTTAAATTGTATTTGCATGAAGTGATCCAAGACAGAGGTGTAGGAATTTGGATGAATGCAAGAAACTGCACTTCTGGACCCCTGATCTAGGCCAGAGGGAGGTCTCTGCCCCCTTCCCCTGGCGCTAGGCTACCCAGACCCGCCTCCTCAGGCCACTCCCCCATCCCTGGCCCTGGGGAGGAGGCTGCCCATCATTCCTGACTCTCCATCATCCCCAGGTGTACCATTCTTGCCCTCTCCTTTCAGCTGCGGTCGAAGACTAACTTTGCACACTTTGGGTCACAGTTGCATCGCTGTATATTTAAATAATCTGAATAAATCAAGAGGTCTCAAAAAAAAAAGGCATATGGCTCGATTGCAATGGCATCTACTTTTTTTTTTTTTAAGTAATCTCTACACCCAATGTGGGGCTCATATTCACTACCCTGAGATCAAGAGTCACATGTTCTACTGACTGAGCCAGCCAGGTGCCCCAAGGCATCTGCTTTTAAATCCTTTATCCCTTTAGCTAAAGGATTGAGGTCTTGACGGTGGGATTTTAGGGCAGACTTCAAGTGGAGAGGCAGCTTTCAGGCGTCTTGGCCTTGAATCCACAGCACACGGTGAGCCTGCCTCCCCTGCAGAACACGAAGTACAGAACCTGTCACCCCAATCAAGCTAGTGTTGGACCCACTATGGAGGAATATTGATTCCATGGGTAGAGGGGTGCCCATATTCTGGGTTTTCAGTGAAGATCCTAAACCATTGTTCTACACTGAGCATGCTGCCTTGGGAATGAAGGAAATGAAAGGTGACACAGTACTGATCAGGCAGAACCCTGAGAGCATCTTCCAACCCATACACAGACCAGATCAAGGGTGGGTGTTGGTTTCCTAGGGCTGCCATCACAAATTGCCACAAACTGGATAGCTTAAAAAAACAGAAATATATTCTGTCACAGTTCTGGAGGCTACCAGTCTGAATTCAAGGTGTAGGCAGGGCCATGCTCCCCTCTGAAGGCTCCAGGGGAGGATGCTTCCTTGCCTCTTCTAGCTTCTGGTGGGTGCTGGCAAGCTTGGCACTCCTTGGCTTATAATGGCGCCACCCCACTCTGCCTCCGTGTCTGCATAGCCTCCTTCCCTGTGCAGATCTGTGTGTCCTCTCTTCTATAAGGACACCTTTCTTCTATTACAGCCCACACTAATCCAGTATAGACCTCATTTAAGTCTTAATTATATCTGCAGAGAACTTATTTCCTAATAAGGTTGCATATACAAGTACCGGGGTTGGGGCTTGGACATAGCTTTTTGGTGAACACAGTTCAACCTCTTACAGGGTACTGTACCTTCTTGCTACACAAAGTACGATCCTCAGGCCAGCAGCATTGGTCTCACTTAGGAGCTTGGTGGAAATCTTGTGTCTGCCCGGATTAGGAATTGCAATCTGCATTTCAACAAGACGCCCTGGTGATTCATCTGCACATTAAAGTTTGAGCAGCAGCTGTGTTACAGGTCAGAAAAGTTCTGAATACAAAAGGGCACATGTTCTTTTCTCGCGTAACCAGGGAAATAAGGGCTTATTTTCCCTGGAATTCCCGGCTAGAGGCCAATATCTTATTGGAATCAACTCTTTAACCCCACGGCAATACATTCTTTCACGGATTTGAGCCCGTAGTTAGTTGTACAGGTGCAAAGTGAGGTGGGAAACAAAGGCAGAAGAAAAATTATTAAATTATTATTAAATTATTAAATTTCCTTACTACCTACAGCCCACCAACAAGTCCTTGGAACAGGCCGAGTGACATTCTTCTAAGGGACTCAACTGCCTCGGTGTTGACACTTTGCTAAGGGCAAAAGACAATCCTAGTCTGACCCCAACTCCCCTCCCCCAGGATCTTGTAAGCCTACCTTAACGTTTAGAAAATTCCTTTGGAAACTTCCTTTATCTCTAACCACCCCCCCCCAAGATACAAGATACATGTTGGCAATCACCCCCTAAGCATAGGGCCCACCGATATACATCGGAAGGGTCTCATGACTGAGTTTCTACTAAACTGTAATAAATGACCTTTCCTAACAATAGCTAACCCCTCAGGATCCTGGAAACCTTGTTTCCAAAATACCTGGGAGGCTTACACTACCCCTAACCCCCATCCCAACTTGAAAGTATATCATGGGCCACTTCTCCTGATCCCGGTGCCACTCTTTCTGCCCAGGGGGCCTGTCCCCATGCTTTCATAAGACCACCTTTTTGTACCAAAGACATCTCAAGAATTCTTTTTTGGCTGCCTGTCTTGGACCCTCATGTCTTTCCTGCATCACCAGGGACTGATCATTGTCCCCTGTTATCCGGCCCCTTCTTTGCAGTAGGAGGAACCTTGAGCTTCCGAGTGGCATGCGACCACCCCGAATCCATTCTCCCTTTCCCCACCTGCCCTGGCAGGACGGTCCGCCCCTGGGGCTAAGTTCTGGCCCCTGGGACGGAAGGGGGAAGTGCCGTATGGGATTCTGAAAGCCAAAATAGACCGTCTGGGATGAAGAAGAACAATAGCTTTATTGCTTTGCCTGGCAAAGGAGGCTGCAGCAGGCTCTGGCCTTCAAAAATCTGTGAGCCCTCCTGGAGGAAGGGGCGGGGGGGTGGGGGCGGTTATAGGGAAATACAGGATCTAGCTGGTTTCTACAGGAATTGTGTATGCTGCTAGCCTCATTCTCCCGTCTTTAGGGGGGTACTGGGTTCCTGAACCAAAATGCTAAGAAGGGAGGAGGGGAGGTTTGAGGAAGAGAAGAAAAAGGTTGCTTTAAAAGCAAGCTTTGTGGGACGCCTGCGTGGCTCAGTCGGTTAAGCGTCTGCTCTGTTTCTCTGTCTCTCTCTCAAATAAATAAAATCTTTTTTTTTTTGAAGATTTTATTCATTTATTTGACACAGAGAGAGCGCAAGCAGGGGGAGCAGCAGACGGAGAGGGAGAAGCAGGCTCCCCGCTGAGCAGGGAGCCAGACATGGGACTCGATCCCAGGACCCTGGGATCATGACCTGAGCTGAAGGCAGATTCTTAACTGACTGAGCCACCCAGGTGCCCAATAAATAAATCTTAAAAAAAAAAAAAAGAAAAAGAAATCTGTAACAGAAAGAGCTATTGAAAATTCCCAAATACTTAGAAACTAAATAAGACACTTTATTTTATTTTTTTAAAAGATTTTATTTATTTATTTGACACAGAGAGAGAGACAGCAAGAGAGGGAACACAAGCAGGGGGAGTGGGAGAGGGAGAAGCAGGCTTCCCACCGAGCAGGGAGCCAGACATGGGACTCGATCCCAGGACCCTGGGATCATGACCTGAGCTGAAGGCAGACGCTTAACGACTAAGCCAACCAGGTGTCCCGTAAATAAGACACTTTAAACAGGGCGCCTGGGTGGCTCAGTTGGTTAAGCGACTGCCTTCGGCTCAGGTCATGATCCTGGAGTCCCGGACTGAGTCCCGCATCGGGCTCCCTGCTCAGCGGGGAGTCTGCTTCTCCCTCTGACCCTCCTCCCTCTCATGCTCTCTCTCTCCCATTCTCTCTCTGCAAATAAATAAACAAAATCTTAAAAAAAAAAAAAAGACACCTTTAAACAACCCAACGAAAGAAGAAATCAGACAGGAAATTAGAAAGTATTTTGAGACAAATAAAAATGAAAATGTGTCAGAATTTGTGCCAGACTACAAAGGGGAAAATCTGTAGTACTAAAGGCCTACATTAAAAAAGAAGAGGTTCTCAAAAGAAGAAAGCTCTCAGGGGCACCTGGGTGGCTCCGTCAGTTAAGCATCTGCCTCCAGCTCAGGTCATGATTCCCAGGGTCCTAGGATCGAGGCCCCATCGACCCCCATTGAGCCCCATTGGGCTCCCTGTTCAGCGGGGAGCCTGTTTCTCCCTCTCCCCCTGCTTGTGCTTTCTCCCGCTATTTCTGTCTCTCTCTCTCAAATAAATAAATACAATCTTAAAAAAAAAAAAAGAAGAAAGCTCTCAGTTTCCACCTTAAGAAATTTGGAAAAAAGAGAGCAATTTAAACCTAAAGGAAGCAAAAGAAAGGAAATAAATATCAAAGTGGAAATCAGTGATACAAAAACCAAATGCAACCAAAATCTTGGTCTTTGAGAAGATCAATAAAATTGATAACCTCCAGCCAGATCGATCAAGAGAAAAAGAGAGAGAAGACACAAATACTAATATCAAGAATGAGGGAGGGGCACCTGGGTGGCCAAGACGATTAAGGGTCTTATTCTTGTTTTTTTTTGTTTTTTTTTTAAACTCTTGGTTTCAGCTCAGGTCATGATCTCAGGGTCATGAGATTGAGCCCTGCATTGAGCTCCATGCTCAGTGGGGAGTCTGCTTGAGGATTCTCCTTCTCTCTCTCCTTCTACTCCTCCCCCCACTGCGTGCTCGCTCTTTCTCTCTCTAGAATAAGTAAATAAATAAATCTTTAAAAAAACAGAATGAGGGTGGTGATGGTTATAGATACTGAAAAGATAATGAGAATATCATCTAAACAACTTAATTCCAATAAATTCAACAACTTAGATGAAGTGGACAAATCCTTTGAGAGGCATAAACCACCCTTGCTCATCAAAGAAAAATATATGTAGCCCTCTATTTATTAAAGAAATTGAATTAGTAATTTAAAACCATCCCATAAAGAAAACTCCAAGCTTCTAGGGTCTGAATGTGTCACCCCAAAATTTATATGTTGAAACGTTACCACCCCCAAATGACGGTATTAGGAGGAGGGACTTTTGGAAGGTGATTATGTCAGGAGGATGGAGTCCTCATGGATGGGATTTGTGTCCTTATAAAAGTGGCCCTTGAAAGTTCCTTTGTTCCTTCCACCTTGTGACGATAAAATGAGAAGTTAGCAGTCTGCAACCCAGAAGAGTGCTCTTACTGGAACTCAACCATGGAGGCTTCCTGATCTCAGACTTCCAGCCTCCAAAACTGTGGGAAATGAATTTATAAACACAAGCCACCCCCAGTCTATATTGTGTTGTTATGGCAGCCTGAATGCACTAAGACAAAAGCCCCAGGGGCTTTACTGGTGAATTTGAGAAAGCATTTAAGGAAGAAAAAAATAACAATTCTACACAAATTTTTCCCAAAATATTGAAGAAGAGGAATTCCCAACTCATTTTACAAGGCCAGCATCATCCTCATACTGACACCAGTCAAAACTATCACAAGAAAAGAACACTACACACCAATATCTGTCATGAATGTGGATACAAAAATTCTTTTTTTTTAGATTTTATTTATTTATTTGAGAGAGAGCACAGTGAGAGAGAGAGAGCACAAGTGGGGTTGGGGGGGTGGACAGAGGGAGAAGGAAAAGCAGACTTCCCACTGCAGGGAGCCCGAGGAACACAGGACTCGATCCCAGGACCCCGGGATCATGACCTGAGCCAAAGGCAGACGCTTAACCGACTGAGTCACCCAGGCGCCCCTGGATACAAAAATTCTAACAAAATTTTAGCAAATTGAATCCAATGATATATTAAAAAGATAATACAACATGACCAAAGGGGTTTATCCCAGTAATGCAGAGTTGGTTTAACATTTGAAAATCAATTATTGTAACTCACTGTATTAACTCAAAGACCAAAAACAAACAAATCAATCATATGCTCATCTTCATAGATGGAGAAAATGATTTGACAAAATCTGACATTTATTCCTGATAAAAACTTTCCACAAATTAATAATAAAAGGGGACATCATCAATTTGGATAAAGGGCATCTACAAAAAACCTATGTCTGACATCACACTTCATGGTGAAAGACTGAATACTTTCCCCCTCAGGTCAGGAACAAGTCAGGAGTGCTTGCTCTCACCGCTCTTATTGAACACTGTATACTAGGGGTACAACTGGTCAACAAAAATAAATAAAAGGCCTGACAGACTGGAAATGAACAAGCAAACTATCTTTTTTTGCACACACGAGCATCTATCAGATCATTTTACCAGATAATCTGAGGGAATCTGCAAACAAACAACCAATAACATGAAAACTGCTAGAACCGAGAATTTGGCAATCTCTTCGAAGATTAAACATACATCTGCTATGTGCTCCAGCCATTCCACTCCTAAACATTTATTTATTATTTTCTTAATTTGTATTTATTTAAGTAATCTCTACATCCAATGTGGGGCTCGAACTCATGACCCTGAGACCAAGAGTCACATGCTCCTCCAGCTGAGCCAGCCAGGTGCCCCTCTACTCCTAGACATTTAATCAAAAGAAAAGGAGATACTCATCCACACAAGGACTTGTACACATATGTTCATAGCAGCTTCATTTGTAATAACCGAAATTGGAAACTCCCGCCATCAATGGGTAAATGGATTTTAAAAATGTGATATATGTATATACAGAATATTACTCAGCAATAAAAAGGAACGAACTATTGACACACACAACAATATGGGTGAATTTCCAAAATAATTCTGAGTGGGGAAGCCAGACAAAAAAAAAGAACATTGTTGATTTCATATATATAAAATTCTAGAAAATGCAAACTAATCTAAATGGGCAGAAAGCATAGCAGTGGTTGCCTGGGATGGGAAGTGGGTGGGGAAGGTCAGGAGGGAGGCCTTCCTTGGGGTCCAAGGACACTTCTGTAGGGGTTGGATATGTTCTCTACCTTGATTTGGAGGATCATTTCATTGATGTATACTGTCAAAGAGAAACAAAGCCAAACACTAATTAAAGGCACTAGGACTGGTGTTATTCAGTGCTACTGCAATGGGGGAAAGACCTCAGTATCACCTAAGTTCAACTCCCCAGAAGCAAAAGGCAGGAGGCCTTTTAATCAGTGGGGCGAGCTAAAGGAAAGCACTGAAGGACGTTCAGGGGGTGTGATGAAGACCATCTGTGTCTGCTAACTGGTGCTTATCCAAGTTAGGCTCCTTCCCTCCCACAGAGACTGGGAGATAGGGGGCCACATCCTTCCTGGTGGTCACATTTCAAAGGAAAGGCTCCCAGGTTCTTGAAAAAGACATTCTTGAGTTGTAAAAACATAGATATATTTCAAAAGGACAGGAGAAAGGATTTACAATTGCAAGTTTTCTAAAGTAAATGCTCTAAGGAAAGGAGGTCAGGGGCTTATCAGGTCTTGGCTGGAACAAACAGTAAATTCTTTTGACAGTCTGAGCTTTCCCACACAAGGGCTCAATCATTCCAGGGACATGCCTTAGGCTGCTGGGCTCCATGCTGGAGTCTCTCAGTGTGGGGAGGAGGGGGGCAGGTTGGATGGAGTATTTTGTGCCAAGACTTTCACAGTTCTCAATACATATGTCAAAGATCAAACCATACACTTTAAATTTGTACGGTTTATTCTCTGCAATGAATCTGTTTTATCCTCAATAAAGCTGCTTTTGAAAAGAAAAGAAAAGAAAAGAAGACAAGAGTGCCTGGCTGGCTCAGTGGGTTGAGCAAATGACTCCATATCAGGGTCATGAGTTCAAGCCCCATGTTGGACATAGAGATTACTTAAAAAAAAAAAATCTTTAAAATAAAAAGGAAGACAAAAAAAAAATCTTATTGACTATGACCTCGTATGGGGGAGGGAACCAGAAATCCAGCCTCTTTCTTGATAAAATTTCTTGACTTTGGGACTGGATGTGACCAAGGCAAAGACTGAATGTCTTTCCCAGGTGCGAACTTTCCTGATCTTCTCAGACATAACTTACTGTCTTTGGAAAGTCCAAAAGCCCCAGGATCCAAACCTTGTTTTGAACTGATCTGATGGACAATTTGATTTCTCTCTCTCTCTCTCTTTTTTTTTCTGGCTTACCAAATGGAAGGTATGCGATACTTCCTGATAATTTTTCTCCCAACTGGAAATTTAGCATAAACTGCATTTTAAGAAGTGGCATAAATGCTATAGAATTTCATCTTTTAAATAGATAATACACTCACATGATTCACGTATTAAATATGGACAGTAAAAAGTGCCCCCTACTGATCTTCTTCCAACCAGCTCCCAACCTGAAAGAAGACAGTCACTGTCATTAGTTTCTTGTATATCCTTCCAGAATTTTCTATGTACATGCCCTCTATTCTGTTCACTGAACTCTTGTCTATCATTATGCCAATAGCACAGTGTTTTAAACAGCATAGCTTTATAATAATTCTTGAACTCAAGCAGTGTTAGCTTTTCAACTTTGCTCTTTTCCAGACTTGTTTTGGATCTTCTAGGTCTTTTGCATTTCCATTTGAATTTTAGAATCACCTTGTCCATTTCTACAAAAAAGCATGCTGAGATTTGGATCAGGATTGCATTGAATACACACACACAATGTTGCTTCTCTTTACCTCAGATAAAGAATGCTATGTATAGAGAGTGAGTCGGGGGGGGGGGGGCAGAGGAAGAGGGAGAGAGAGAATCCTCAAGCAGATGCTGCACTAAGCATGGAGCCCGACGTGGGCCTCGGTCTTACGACCCTGAGATCATGACTGAGCTGAAATCAAGAGTCTGTAGCTTAACCAACGGAGCTACCCAGGCACCCTAGAAGTTATTTTAAATTAAATTCAAAAGCTATCAAAAGCTAATGTATTCATACTGCAACAAATTCAACATGTAGTGAAAAGTAAGTCCCACCCCACCCCAACTCCCAGTCTCAAAGTTTCTGTCCTCAGAGGGAAATCTCTGTTGCCAGATTCTTGGAAACGCTTCTGGGTTTATTCTCTGCATATTCACACCCTCTTCCCCCGCTTGCCACCTCCCGTCTCCATCAATGGAAGCGCATCATACACACTGTTCTGCTCCAGACTTTGGTCAGTGTCCAGTGGGTCCTGAGATAGTTCCCTCTCAGCACATGGGAGTTCTTGTTCTTTTGATGGCTGCGTAGCCCTGTCCTCCATGCTTTAAAGCCATGCGTTTAAACAATTCGTGCTCCGTTGACTCAGCTCTGAGGTTTTTGATCACACTGCCTTACCCCCCGCGGCCCCGCTATCAGCTGGGTGTATCCTCTTCCATTCCACTTTATCTGATTTGTCATGGGTGAGCCCAAGAGACTTATGGAGTTTACTGAGGATAAGGACTCTGGTCTCCAAGGCTGCATCCCCTACCGCAAAGTGGTGTTCTGCTCTACAGACAGCAGATACAAAGAGCGAGCACAGCACAAAGTTTGCGCCCAGCCAGCTTCAACTTTGCAGAGTAAGCCGGAGCTCAGCAAGCATAAGCAGACTGGCAACTAGAGAGAAGGTGGCATCTTCGGGAAAAAATCTCTCCATGCTTGAAAGGCTGCTCTAAGGTCTGGGAAAAAAACCCCTCTGTATTTGGATTCACTTGCAGAGTGTTTATCTTCTGGAATTTTCTCACCACTCCCTTTAGAAAGGGTTTTGAAAGTTGTGGAAAGATCAGTGTGTGCAGTCACCCACAGGGCAAAAAGCCAGTCGGGGTCATTCATGGTTGTTTTCACAATCAAGCCGTGTTTGGGCTGGGGGTGGGGAGGGGAGAAGACAGGCTTGAGTCAAGTGTTTTCTATAGTGGAGCTCAATCAACATCTACAAAGAAGACGAGGTCACTTCTGCCTCTGAGCCCCCTCTCTGGCAGTGAGCGTCTTTGTAAAGAGCCAGCTGGGTCCCCCAGACACTTTGGGCAGAGCAAAGGGACAGCTGTTCATTCATGAAGAACACTAGCTGTCTCCATAACAACCACTGTTAGCCTGACTCTGCTGAGATACCAGAGTGGCCCTTGGTCTCCTGGTCTGGCTGCCACCATGCCCGTGGCCCTGCAAGTCCCTGCAGTGCTGTGTCCTACCTGGGTCAGCACCCCGCTGGAATTGGGACCCTGAAGCTAATCGAACCGATGAGTGAGGCAGGGTGGTTGTCCAAGTCTCTTCTGGAATTATTTTGAAACTGATGCTGTGTGTGCCTGTAAGATCTAGCCTAGGAGCAACATGCTGTGTTTGGTTTGGCACTTATTTTCTTGGTGGTAAGATTTATATGTTGTCTAGCTTTTATGTGTATTTGTTTTGTTACCCATTGAGTAGCTGTCGCAAGAACAAGGACCACTTACTTGGTATCTGAAGTCTTGTTTTACTTGATATCTCTAGGCACAGGGCCACTTGAGAGAGAAGGGCCCTGAGAATTGTGAATTACGCACAGCATTTGCCCTTCATGCAAAACCGACATATTTGCACACTGGTAATCAGTATGCGCATAAGATTTAACAAAATGCTGGAGCACCTGGGTGGCTCAGTTAAGTGTCCGACTCTTGATTTCAGCTTAGGTCATGATCTCAGGGTTGTCAGATTGAGCCCTGTGCTGGGCTCCCTGCTCAGTGGGGAGTCAGCTTCTCCCTCTCCATCTGCCCCCGCCACTCATGCTCTCTCTCTCTCTGTCAAATAAATAAATAAAATCTTAAAAAAAGTAACTAAACCCAGGGGTGCCTGGGTGGCTCAGTTGGTTAAGCGACTGCCTTCGGCTCAGGTCATGATCCTGGAGTCCCGGGATCGAGTCCCACATCGGGCTCCCTGCTCAGCAGGAGGGTCTGCTTCTCCCTCTGACCCTCTTCCCTCTCGTGCTGTCTGTCATTCTCTCTCTCTCTCAAATAAATAAATAAATAAATAAATAAATAAATAAAATCTTAAAAAAAAAAAGTAACTAAACCCATAAAGCACTGTATACTTTGTAATGTGTTTTAATAGCATATGAGTATCTTTTGCATTTGTTCTCTCGTGTGAATCTATGGACCCCATGAGGTGTACAAGGGTCTTAAATAGGGAAATGAGGTCCAGGCTCCAGGTCACAAGGCTAGCAACTATTCCAGTAGTAGCTAATATGCATTGGGTGCTTACTATGTGATCGGCATTGTTCTAAGTGCTTTGAATATGTGTAAACTCATTTAATCCTAGCAACCCCCCTAGATGTTGTTTTCTGCAACCAGACACACGGAGGGGAAGTTGCCCAGGGGCAGACAGGTAAGTGATTGGACCACAATGTGAGCTAGTGAGTGCAGACCCGTCCCAGCGCCCCTCCCTCCTGAGTCATCCCGTGTGGAGTCTTTGGCCTTCCTGGTCCACCATAAGCTCCACAGGAGCACACCCATGTCCGTCTGGTTCCCTGCTTTCTAGAGCACAAGGCACGTGTCCCCAGAGTCTGGATATACAGGCAAACACGCACAATGTCCCCCAGGACATCTTCAATCTGTAAAACACAAATGATGATTTATGTGTCTAGACTTCATGACACGCTGTAGGTACTCAGCGAATGTACGCTGCATGAATGGAGGAATGAAATCTGGGCCTTTTGATCTTGACTTGCCACAACACTACTGTCTCTAGATAGTGCAGTCTAGTCCCCGCCATGGTTGTCTTCCCAGGAACGCAGATTTGTGAGGGGCAAGACTGGATAATATAACTTGCTTTGCATCATCCAAGAAGGGGAAGTCATCCTCTCCTGTAATACTTAATAACAGCATTGGCCTCATCCTGCATGTCTACAGGAAGTCCCGCCTGGTCTCCAGGGATTATGGCTGAGGATCCTGGGTAAGTATGTATGAATCCTTTGCCATATCCTGCTGGGTATCCCTCACTCCTAGTCCATGTCTGGACCACTTTGATGTCAGCATGGTTGCAGCATAGACTTTTGGTTGTATATCTTTTGTTTCCTATTGTGCTGTAACAAATCAGTACGAATTTAGCAGTTTAAAACAAGATGAATTTATTTTCTTACAGTTCTGGAAGGTTTCAGAAGTGTGATGTGAGTTTCACTGGGCTAAAATCAAGGTGTCAGCAGGGTTGTAGTCCTTCTGGAAGCTCTTTAGGAAATCTGTTCCTTTGCCTTTTCCAGCTTCTAGAGCGCCCCCCCCCACATTCCTTGGCTCGTGGCCCCTTCTATCTTCAGAGCCAACAGGGTTGGTCTCTCTGGTCCTGCTTCTGTAGTCACAGCTCCCTCTGACAAAAGCCAGGAAGAGTCTCTTCTTTTAAGGACTCAAGTGGTGATACTGGGGATGCCCAGATAATCCAGGATACTCTCCTTGTCTCAAGATCCTTCAGGACACCTGTGAAGTCCTTCTTGCCATGTAAGGTGATATTCCCAGGTTCGGGGGATTAGGTCATGAACATCTTTGGGGGCCAACTGTTCTGCCGACCACATGCTAATGTCACTCTGCCCTCCTTCCGCACTAACAGAACTTCTGATTTCTAACTGAATCCATGAGCACCTAAAACAAAAGTTACGTTTCCCAGCCTCCCTTTCGATGTGGTCACGTGAGCACGTTCTGGTCAATTAGACGAGTAAGCAGCGTCATGTGGAACTTGATGGGGTGTCTTTAGAGGGTGGAGGGGGGCCTTTCTTCCCCTCCTTCCCCCTCCCTGGGAGATGGCATGGGACCCTGGTGGCACTCAGGCAGTCACTTCAGATCATAGGTCAATCCCACAAGGTGGTGGAGCAACAGAGTAAAAGGATCCCAGGTTCCTGCTGGTCATGGCACCCCCTACTTCCGAGTCCTGAACTACTTATCTTTGGATTTGGTTTACTTGAGAGAGAAAACAATTTCTATCTTGCTTGAACTTTCTCACGTTCAGATTTCTATCACTTGCCAGTAAATTTAATCCTTATTTATCCTGTGAGTTCACTTCATCCCAAAGTATGGGCAGAGGCCTTGATTTCTCTTTTTTCCACAAGGCACAGAGAATGCAAGACTGTCCAGTCACAAACTAAAAATACAGAAAATTAAAACTTCACACTTGACAGCAGCTACCTCAGCTCTGGAAAGCCACTGGGCATGTCTCTTTACAAGGGTCAGCCCTTCTCACCACCACCCCCACCCCTTCCTGCTGCTCCCGTGTTGGGTAGGCTTCTTGCCTTCCTCTAAGGAAGCCCTCTCCTTTCTCCTACCTCCAGGGCCACCCTCCACATTACTTAACATTCTAAGAACTTCTGCAGCGCCATACTCTGCCCATAACAAGGACTGCCTTTAAAAAGCTATATAGGGGTGCCTGGGCAGCTCAGTAGGGCTAGTGCCCTACTCTTGATCTCAGCTCAGGTCTTTTTTAAAAAATATTTTTATTTATTTATCTGACAGGGAGAGAGGAAGAGAGCACAAGCAGGGGGAGTGGCAGAGGGAGAGGGAGAAGCAGACTCCCCGCTGAGCAGAGGGCCTGATGCAGGGCTCCATCCCAGGACCTGAGATCATGACCTGAGCCAAAGGCAGATGCTTAATTGACTGAGCCACCCAGGCGCCCCTCAGCTCAGGTCTTGATCTCAGGGTTATGGGTTCAAGCCCTGTGTTGGGCTCCACGCTGGGCGTGGAGCCTACTTAAGTAAAGGTGGCGGGCAGGTGGCACCTGGGTGGCTCAGTTGTTTAAATGCCACACTCTTGATTTCAGCTCAGGTCATGATCCTAGGGTTGTGGGATGGAGCCCAGTGTGGGGCTCCATGCTGAATGAGGAACTTGCTTGGGATTCTCCCTCTCCCTTCCCCACTACCACTTGCTCTCTTTCTCTCTCTCTCAAAAAAAAAAAGCAGTATCAATTACATTAAATGGTTAATATTGCAGTCTGAAGCATCTGCTTTTGGGTAGGAACTTAGCTTATTTACATCGGCATGACAAAAAAAAAAAGAAAGGGCTCATGAATGTGATCCGTCCATGAATGTTTGGAAATTTTCCCCTCAAAATAAATGCCAGCCTCCATCCATCAGTGTTTACAAATATAGTATGTTACAATTTCTAGCCTCAAATATATGGATGCCCACTGTAAGAGCACACTTCTACAGTTACTGGGGACAGTGGGGGCTCTCCAAGAAGAAGACTGGCAGGAGGCCGAACACCCTGAGAGAAATGAAACCGAGAGACAAAGCGAAGAGTTTTGTGTTTGGATTCAGAAGAAAGCGGCCAAAAGCAATGACTGGTGAGACCCATCACAATAAAATGGGGAGGTGCATGAGCACTGTGGAAGGAACATCTGGGCAAAAGGGCTGCAGTCTCAGAGACGGGGGCAAACTGCAATGGCGACAAGTGCTTCCCGCCTGCAGCAAGGAGGGCTTGAGCAGAAACCCTCTCCCTCAGTTGGATGGAGGGGACAAGCGGAATGAAGAAGAGGAAACACAGAGCAGCTGTGAGAAAGGCACCCGTTGCGGCTCCTGCTGAAGCCTCCAGGACATCTTTTCAGACACTCTCACTGCAGGTGCACAAGATGATCTGTCAAGATGGCCACGTGGGGCGCCTGGGTGGCTCAGTTGGTTAAGTGACTGCCTTCGGCTCAGGTCATGATCCCAGGGTCCTGGGATGGAGTCCTGCATCAGGCCCTCTGCTCGGCGGGGAGTCTGCTTCTCCCTCTCCCACTTCCCCTGCTTGTGTTCCCTCTCTCACTGTCTCTCCCTCTCTCTGTCAATTAAATAAATAAAATCTTCAAAAAAAAAAAAAAAGATGGCCACGTGGTCCCCGCGCCTGGCTTCAGATGTAGGGAGACAGTCACTGGCTAGTATTGTGACTGAAGCAGAAAGGCAAGCAGAGGTCCTGGGGACATCTGTCTCAAAGGTGTGTGCCATCTGTGCTGTAATAAACCACAATCAGGGTCTTATCACCTTAACTGCTAGCTTTATTAAATCTCACGGCAGGGTGCATCTGGCCACACACAAGTTCTCTTTGAGATATATGAACACTTTGATCTGTAGTAACAAAGCTGGGATTCAAATTCAGGATTTTAAGCCCAAAGCCGATCATGATCATATTTGTGTTTGTATTATTCATTTGTTGGCATTGTAGTGTTTCTTCTCCTTTTTTTAAAAAAGAAGATATTTGATGAAATATACTTTCTTAAGAAGCTGATCGGTTGTATATAAAAAGATTTTGGGGTTAGTTGTTTTTTTTCCAGGCTCTGAGTTTGTGCATTAACTTTATCCCCTTTTTTCTTTTTAAGATTTTATTTATTTGAAAGAGTGAGAGAGAACGAGCAGAGGGGCAGAGGGAGAGGGACAAACACACTCGCCTCTGAAGGGGGAGCCCGTTGTGGGGCTCGATCCCAGGACCCTGTGGCATCATGACCTGATGCTTAACAGACTGAGACACCCAGACGCCCCAAATTTATCCCTTTTATTTCAATGGTGAATTCACCTGATGCTTATTATAAAAGGTTCAGTCAGGGCGCCTGGGTGGCTCAGTCGGTTAAACATCTGCCTTCGGCTCAGGTCATGGTCCCAGGGTCCTGGGATCGAGCCCCACGTCGGGCTCCCTGCTCAGCGGTGCGTCTGCTTCTTCCTCTGCCTGCCACTCCCCCTGCTTGTGCTCTCTGTCAAATAAACAAATAAGATCTTAAAAAAATAAAAAGTAAATAAAAGTTTCAATCAGTACTGAGGTCTGTAGGTTAAAATTCTAGTTGTCTTGTCCACTCCCCCAAGTGTCAGCTCTCAGAGGTAATCACCACTAACTCTTGATTTGGACCCTTCCAGATATTCTCTATGCATTTTTCTATGTATGCAATTAGCATGTCAGGTTTAAATTTGAAGTTTGTGATTTTAAGCTTTTTAATTTTTTTATTTGACAAAACCCCCAAACAACAAAAAAGTAAATACCCCCATTACAGCAAAACTTAAAACTATTATAAAAAGATATACTTCAAAGTTCCATTTCTTTCCAAAGTAACATCTTCCCCAAGGTAACCGTTATTTACATTTTGTGCATTTTATTCCTAAATTTTACCCCCATGTTCATTGTTGTTTCATTTTTTCAATAAAGACTTTTTAAAAAATAATTTCTACATCCAACGTGGGGCTCAAACTCACAACCCTAAGATCAAGAGTTGCATGCTATATAGACTGAGCCAGCCAGGCGCCCCCTACATTGTCCTGTCTATACCTATTTCCATATCATCTGATCACAAGTCTCTATATTGATGAAATATAATTATGTTATGCATTTTGATTTGCAACTTGCATTTTGCAACTTAATATATCCTGGACATTTTCTCAGGTTGGTTATTCCAGATTGAATTTGAAAAACTCTCTTAAAGCAAGTCCACGATAGCATGTCATTTTACTCCTACATACTTCAATATGTAGTTCTAAAACATAAGAACATTTTTCTATTAAAAGCACAATGTCATTATTACTTCTAACAAAAGAAATGATGAATCCTTGATTTCAGATAGTATCTATTCTAGGGGTGTCTGGTTGGCTCAGTTGGTGGAACCTGTGACTCGATCTTGGGGTTGTGAGTTCGAGCCCCACGTTGGGTGTAGAGACTACTTTAAAAAAAAATCTTAAAAAAGCGTGCTTGGGTGGCTCAGTTGGTTAAGTGGCTGCCTTCGGCTCAGGTCACGATCTCCGGGTCCTGGGACTGAGTCCCGCATTGGGCTCCTTGCTTGGAGGGGAGTCTGCTTCTCCCTCTACCCCTCCCTCCTGCTTGTGCTCTCTCTCTCACTCACACTTTCTCTCTCTCTCAAATGAATAAAATCTTTCTAAAAAATCTTTAAAAAAATCAGATAATATCTATTCTATAGTCAAAATTTTCTGATTGCATAAAAAAATCAGGGATGTATAAAAAATATATTTCTATAATAAGTTTGCCTGAGTCAAGATTCAGATAAGGTCCACATGTTATATTCGGTTTTATTTCTACAGCACCTACCCCTCCCTATTTTGCACATGCTTTGTCTTATAGAATGTTCCATAATTTATCTGTTTGTTTTCTCATGGTGTTATCTAACTTTTATTCCACCCTTTTATTTTATCTCAATTGGTAGTTATATTTAAAATCTCAATTAAATTCAGGTTCAACATTTTAGGTAAAATTGTTTCCTAGGTGGTGCTGTACACTTTATATTGCATTCCTCAGGGACACACAATGTCTAGTTGGTCCACTTTTAGTGATACTGAGATTGACCACCAGGGCCAGGGCGGGGAAGGGTATCAGGTTTGAAGACATAAAGCATGTCTTTATGAGACCTGAGCTGAGATCAAGAGTCAGAGGCTTAACCGACTGAACCACCCAGGCACCCCATAAAATGTCTTTCTAAACTTCAAAAACCATCTGTTGACATAGCAAGAGCCAAAAATTGGTTGATTCAGATCACTGAGTTTGTAGTCATTGAAAGGGTACAGAGAGGATATCATGTGAAAGCTGTTCTCACAAGAATAAGAAGGCCTTTTTGATGAGGGAAGGGGCAAGGGATAGTGTGTCTGTGAGTGGGAGAAAATAGGGTGAGGTTGAGAAGGTGGGGAATAGAAAAATCAAATAGGTTTGGGGAAATCTGAAATCTTTTTGGCTACTCCTTCCCCAGAAATAGCCTTAAGAAGATTCAAACTTGGTATTCCAGATAGTACCATATTCAACACAATTAGGAGTGATAGGAGGTTTTTACTGAAGTGGGATTAAGAGATCACTCAGTTTTCAGGGTCTGTTTGTAACTAGAGGAGATCCTGTCCTGGAGGTCAAATTAAGCTATCTTTGGTCAATGGGAGCCCTTCAAGTTGACTTCTCACCCTTTTGTTAGGACTCCAGTAGCTTTGATAACTTCCTTGCTTTCTAACATGATAGGAAATCCAGGCTTACCTTGTACATTTCCAGGCTCAAACCTGGAATAAGTGATTTTTTCCAAGGAGCTCTGGTTCCTTTTAATGGTCAATGATTGGGACAATAGTTCACATGCTAGGGGTACTCACTGAAACTGGGATTGTCAGGGTTTTTTCTTTTCCAAAGCTTTTCCAGTAGAAAGACATAGAAAAAAAAAAGTGCTTCACTTTATTTTATAAAGACTATATCATAGTTTCAACTGATGTTTCCAATTCAAATTTAAGACTTCAGAGTTTTACTTAACCTCTTCTATTTTACAACTGTATCCCTTTCCTTCCACCCTGAGAATCACCATTCTAAAGAATGCTGAAGAAGAAATATATAAACAGGGGAAGATGGTAGAGTAAGAGGGTCCTGAGCTCACCTTGTCCCATGGACACACAGAACAATAACTCTATCTAGGCAACCGACTCTGGAAATGACCTGAAGACTGACAGAGCAGACTTTCCACAGCTAGTTGTAGTTGTTCAGAATTAAAGGAGAGATAAGGAGTTTCCCAGACTAACAAAAGAGTAAAATATGAGAACTAATACATGAAACATGGAGAAGGGAGTAAAAGAGAAAAGAATAGAAGGGGGGAAAAAAAGCTTTTTTTCTTTTGGTTTTCTTGGCTTTTTTAAAAAGAATGTGTTTGAACTTAAATGATCATCAAATTAATGTCAACTGTTATTTACTTAGGATGTTATATATGTACCTCATGGTAAACACAAACCCCAAACCTATAATAGATAAACAAAAAAATAAAGAGAAAGAAAGCCAAACATAACACTGTGGAAACTCATCAATCACAAAGAAAGAGAGCAAAAGAAGAAGAAAGGAACAGAAGAACTACAAAAACATCCAGAAAACAAATAACAAATGTCAATAAGTACATACCTATCAATAATTACTTTAAATATAAATGGCCTAAATGCTCCAATCAAAAGATATAGGAATGGATAAAGAAGAGTTCAAAGTAATGGTCATAAAGATACTCACCAGATTTGAGAAAAGAGTGGATGAACTCAGTGACAACTTCAACAAAGAGAAAATTAAAAAAAGAACCATTCAGAGTTAAGGAATATAATATCTGAAATAAAGAATAAGCTAGAGGGAATCAAGAGCAGACTGGAGGATATGGAAGAACAAATCAGTGATCTGGAAGCAGGGTAATGGAAAGCAACTAAGCTGAACAGCAAAAAGAAAAAAGAATAATAAAAAAGAGAGAATAAGCTAAGGGAAACCTGCAACATCATCAAGTATAATAATAATCACATTACAGGGATCCCAGAAGGAGAAGAAAGAGGGACGGGGGCAAAAGACTTATTTGAAGAAATAATAGCTGAAAACTTCCCTAATCTTGGGAAGGAGATAGACATCGAGGTCAAGGAAGCACAGACAATCCCCAACAAGATCAACCCAAGGAGGTCCATATCAAGACACATAATAATTAAAATGGCAAAATAATGCTAAAAAGAAAGTTTAAAAGCAGCAAGAGAAGAGAGAACAGTTATATACAGGAGAAACCCAATAAAACTACCAGCTTATTTTTCAGCAGAAACTTTGCAGACAAGAAGAGAGTGGCATGATATATTCAAAGTGTTGAAAGAGAAAAACCTGCCATCAAGAATACTCTACTCAGCAAGGCTATCATACAGAATTGAAGGAGAGATAGAGTTTTCCAAACAAAAGTTAAGGAGTTCATCATGACTAAACTGGCCTGACAAGAAATGTTAAAGGGAATACTTTTTTAAAATAATGCTTTTTTAAAAAGATTTATTTATTTGAGAAAGAGAGAGCGAGCGAGAGAGAGCACACAAGAGGTGGGGAGAGACAGAGGGAGAGGGAGAAAGAGACTCCCCACTGAGCAAGGAGCCCAATGCAGGACTTGATACCAGGATCCTGGGATCACAACCTGAACAGAAGGCAGATGCTTAACCAACTGATCCACCCAGGTGCCCCTAAAGGGAATTACTTTAAGTGGCAAGACAAGACCATAACTAGAAGTAAGAATTATGAAAGGAAAAAATTTTTACAGGTAAAAGCAAACATATAATAAAGGTAGTAAATTACTCCCTTATAAAGCCAGTGTAGAGGTTAAAACACAAAAGTAGTAAAATCAATTATATCTACAAAAATTAGTCAAAGGAACACATTTTAAAAATGCAAAAGATGACATCATATACATAAACATGGAGTGGGAAGGTAAAAATGTAGTGCTTTTAGAATGTGTTCAAACTTAAGTGACCATTAACTTAATAGAAACTGCTATACACATAGAATGTTATATATTAACTCAAAGGTAACCACAAATCAAAATCCTATGATAGATACACAAAAAATAAAGAGAAATTTAAGCACAGTACTAAAGAAGGCCATCAAACCTCAAGGGAAGAGAGCAAGAGAAGAAGAAAGAAATAGAGAAGAACTACAAAAACAACCAGAAAATAATTAACAAAATTTGGCAATAAGTATATACCTATCAATAATTATTTTAAATATAAATGGTCTAAGTGTTCCAATCAAAAGACATAGGATGACTGCATTCATAACAAAACAAGGCCCATATAGATGCTGCCTAAAAGAGAGAAGGTCACTTCAGACCTGAAGACACATAAGACTGAAAGTGAAGGGATGCCAAAAGACATTCCATGCAAAGGGAAGAAGAAGAAAAAAGCCAGGATAGCAATACTTATATCAGACAAAATAGACTTTAAAACAAAGACTATAGCAAGAGACAAAGGACACTACATAATGATAAAGGAATAAATCCAACAAGACTATAGAGCTATTGTAAAATCTATGCACCCAACATAGGAGCACCTAATAAAACAAATATTAACAGACACAAAGGGAGAAATGGATAGCAATACAATAATAAAAAGAATTTTAATACCCCACTTACATAAACAGATAATTATCCAGAAAGAAAATCAATAAGGAAACAGCGCCTTTGAACAACACATTAGACCAGATGAACCTAAGAGATACAGAGAACATTCTATCCCCAAACAGCAGAATAGACATGCTTTTCAAGTGCATGAAACATTCTCCAGGATAGAACAGGTTAGGCTACAAAACAAGTCTCAATAAATTTTAAAAAGACTGAAATCATATCAAGCATCTTTTCTTACCACAATGATATGAAACTATAGATCAATTACAAGAAAAAAACCTGAAAAATACCTGCAAACACGTGGTTGCTAAACAATATGCTACTAGACAACCAATGGATCAATGAAGAAATCAAAGAGGACATTAAAAAATACATGGAGACAAATCAAAATAAAACAGTCCTAAATCTTTGGGATGCAGCAAAAGCAGTTATAACAGGGAAGTTTATGGTGATACCTAAGAAATAAAAAAATCCTAAATAAACAATCTAACCTTACATCTAAAGGAAGTAGAAGAACAAACAAAACCTGAAGTTAGTAGAACAAAAATAATAAAGATTAGAGCAGAAATAAGTGAAATAGAGACAAAACAAAACAAAACCTCATAAGATCAATGAAACTAAGATCTTGTTTTTATATAAAGATAAAATTTATAACCCTTTAGCCAAACTCATTGAGAAAAAAAGAGAGAGCACTCAAATAAATAAAATCAGAAATGACAGTGGAGAAATAAAAACCAACACCACAGAAATAAAAAGAATTATAGGAGAATGCCATGAAAAACTAAACTGGACAACCTAGAAACAATGGATAATTTCCTAAGAGCATACAATTTTCCAAAACTGAATCAGGAAGAAATAGAAAATTTGAACAGACTGATTACTAGTAATGAAATTGAATTAGTAATAAACTTGTAAAACTTAACACCAAAAAAAAAAGAATCTGTTTAAAAATGGGCAGAGGATCTGAATAGACATTTTTCCAAGAAGACATACAAATAGCCAATAGACATATGAAAAAATGCACGACATCATTAATCATCAGGAGAAGGCAAATCAAAATGACAATGGGAACTAACTTCACATCTGGTTATAACCACAGAATGGTTATTATCAAAAAGATAAGAAATGACAAGTGTTGGTGAAGATGTGGAGAAAAAGGAACCCTCCTGCCCCCTTGGTGGGAATGTAAATCGGTACAGCCACTGTGGAAAACAGTATGGAGGGTCCTCAAAACATTAAAATGAAATACCATATGATCCAGTAATTCAACCATTGGCTACTTACCCAAAGAAAACAAAAACACTAATTTGAAAAGACATATGCATTCCTGCTTATTGCAGCATTATTTACAATAACCAAGATATGGGTGTCTGAGTGACTCAGTTGGTTAAGCATCTGACTTTGGCTCAGGTCCAGGGTGCTGGGATCGAGTCCCGCATCGGGCTCCCTGCTCAGCAGAGAGTCTGCTTCTCCCTCTCCCTCTGCTTGTGCTCTCTCTCTCTCTCAAACAAATAAAATCTTAAAAAAAAAAATAGCCAAGATATGGAAGCAACTCAAGTGTCCATCAATAGATGAATGGATAAAGAAGAGGTGGTACAAATACATAATGGAATAGTCCTTAACCATAAAAAAGAACGAAATCTTGCCATTTGTGACAAAACAAATAGACCTAGAGGTTGTTAGGTTAAGTGAAATAAGTCAGACAGAGAAAGACAACTACCATATGATTTCACTTATATGTGGACTCTAAAATACACAACAAATGAACAAACAAAACAGAAATAGACTCATAAACACAGAGAACAAACTGGTGGTTGCCAGAGGGGAGAGAGCAGAGGGGTTGGACAAAATAGCGAAAGGCGGTTAGGAGGTACAAACTTCCAGTTATAATATAAATAAATCACAGGGGGATGGAAAGTACAGCATAGGGAATATAGCCAATAATATTGTAATAACATTATATGGTGGCAGATGGTGACTATACTTATTGTGGTGAGCATTGAGAAATGGGTAGAATTGTTGAATCACCATGTTGTACATTTGAAACTAATATGACACTGTATGTCAACTATACTCCAATAACAACAATGACAAAAAAATGGAAACAACCCAAGTGTCCCTCAAATGATGGATGGATAAACAAAATATAGCATACACAGACAATGGAATATTCTTCAGCCTTAAAAAGGAAGGAAGTTACATCACATGTTACAGTACAGTTGAGATCTGTGGACATAATGCTGAGTAAAATAAGGTACCAGAAGACAAATAGTGTCTGATTTTACTGATATGAGGTATTAGAGTAAGCAAATTCATAGAGACAGAAAGTGGAATGGTGGTTGTCGGGCTGGAGGGAGCTGTTTTTCAATGGGTACATAGTTTCCGTTTTGCAAGCCGAGGAGATTGGTTGTACAACAATGTGAATGTATTTAACACTTACTGGACTGTACCCTTAGAAATGATTAGGATGGGAGGCACCTGGGTGACTCAGTTGTTTAAGGGTCTGCCATTGGCTTGGGTCATGATCTCAGGGTCCAGGGATAGACCCCCGACTTGGGTTCCCTGCTCAGCAGGGAGTCTGCTTCTCTCTCTGCCTCTGTCCTGGCCCTCTCCTCTCCACTCTTGTGCTCACTCTTTCCGATAAATAAAATCTTTTAAAAAAAGAGAAATAGTTAAGATGGTAAGTTTTATGTTATGCATTTCTTACCACAATAAAAAATAACTAAAAAAGAAAATGAAAAATAAGAAAGTTTTCTCATTCAAGGAGCCTGGTGGAGCCCAGAGCTCCCAAACACAGGCTTGCTCCTCCTTAGCCCCCTGGCTTTATCCTTATTTTGTCAAAGGAGACCTGGGGGAGCCCTGGCCCTTTGCCATATCATTTGCGTCACAAGTAACCATCGTTCATGGTCGAACATGAAGTGAGCCTAGAGATTTCCTTTTCTCAAATTATATTATTTGAAGGTGTGTATGATTCCTCTCTTTATAGTTCTTCATACCAGATTTAACAAAACCCCAAAGTGTCCCCAGAACCAACTGCATCAGTGAATAATTAGAAATACAAATCAAAATCCTGTGCTTCCATAAGCCCTTCATGTGCCTCTGATGGGCCACTAACACTTGTGACGCTCTGCCCTATGTGTTGATATTTAGGATATGCATTTTTTTAAAAGATTTTATTTATTTATTCATGAGAGACAGAGGAGGAGAGAGAGGAGGGGAGAGAGAGAGAGAAGCAGAGGGAGAAGCAGGCTCCCAAGGAGCAGGGAGCCCGATGTGGGACTTGATCCCAGGACCCTGGGATCATGACCTGAGCCGAAGGCAGACGCTTAACCATCTGAACCACCCAGGCGCCCTAGGATATGCATTTTTTTTTAAGTAATTCTACACCCGACATGGGGCTCGAACCCACAACCCTGAGATCAAGAGTCACATGCTCCCCCAACTGAGCCAGCCAGGTGCCCCAGGATACACATTTTTTTAAAGATAGTCAATTTCTTCACCCCAATCAAAAAATGGAGTATCACATGTTGCCTGCCACTCCATTTACCACAAAGCGTGTCATCATTTCTGCCGAATCAGGATGAGATTCCCTGCTCTCTTTACAAACCACAAGCTAGTCAAAAATCTCTTGCGTACACTTGCAGGGTGTCTCTGCAGATGATAAACCATTCCATAAGAAATCCAAGCCAGGAGGCATCTCAGGACAGTTTTTCAGAAAGCCTCTCCTTCCGGAAGGTTTATTTCTATATACTGTCCTCACTTACCCTGTCCCTCTCTGCTGGTGAGGGTCTTTCATTCAGAAAGAGAGAGCTAAGATAGTACAAAGATTATTAAAGCTAGTGCCCCCCTCCTGTCTTTGCAAATAGTCCTGTAGACTATGGGTCAAGAAAAGCAAAGGCTTTTCTTGCTTAGTAATTGCCTTCTAAAACTCCATCACACTTAGAAATAAAGACAAGGATTTATGCTCACGAGAGCAATGAAAATGAGAGACAATGTGAATAGCCCATTCTGGGCATAGCTACACAAATTATGCATACACAGCCACACAATGGAACACCATGAAGTTATAAAATGATGTTTACAAAGTTTTAGTGAAGTGGTGAAATGCTCGTGTTACCAAAAAGCAGAATAGGAGATTGTGTATACAGTGTGATCTCAACACTTATTTTTTAAAAAAGACCAAAGAAACACACTATGTCTAAATGTTAACTGTGGTCATTTTTTTGGTGGAGAGAACATGAGAATTTCCTGGTGTTTTTTTGAACGTTCTCTACTTTCTCTGGAAAAATAAGTTTAAGTTGCATCCCCTGGAGGAACATGTACATAGAAATCCTTTCTCTTTTTATCCATTGATGCACGAAATACTCTGGATCCAACCTCCGAAGTTTTGTGACTCTTTGGTCACTAGCTGTGATTACATGGTGGACACTGGTCATGTTGTGTGTCTTCTCAGCATCTCTGAGCCCCTTCCTCTTGTGGATGAATGTCTCCCACAGGTGCCAACCCCAGGGAAGAGCTAGGTGCCCCTCTGCAGCTCAGGCCCCTGATCTGGACTCTACCCCATTCAGAAGACAGCAAGCCTAGGAAGCAGGTACTACGTGGATTCTGACTGCAGAGGACTGTAGCAGAGGCTTGTGACTTTGGGGGTGACAGACCGAAGATACAACTGGACAACGGTCAGTCAGACCACGTGTGAAAATAGCACGCTGACCCAAACCTCTGCAGCCATGAGCCTGGGCAGCCAAATTGCTGTAACCCAGCCCCATACAGCCAGGACTTGATCAACGACTGCCAGTTTCCCTACTTTTTTGCCTCTGCTTCCAACTCAAGACCAACCCGAGAAAGCCACATACCCAGGTGCATCGGATACCCTGCACCTGAAGCCTTTCCTTCTTCCCACCTCACAGCATCCCCGCTCCCCTACCTGCCCTAGAGCCTCTGCCAAATGCAAGTCGCAGACACCCTTGCTACAGCACAGTCTGAAAAAAATGGCCCCCACTCGTTCTCCTTTCGGTGGTCTTCATTTATTTCTATGCAGGACACAGGTGAGGGACAGTGCCCTGTGGCAGCTCTGTGCAGACCAGTGGAGTCCTCGGTGGGACATCTCACGTCATGGCCAACTCCCTGGCCTTCCCAGAGATTCCATGAGCCACACAATACTCAGTAATATGTTTCTTGTCCGCTTCTCTCAGCTGGGGCAACTCTGGTGCTCACAGCTGAGAATGCTGACTGACAAAATCTAATGTTCCAAACCATCTGCCTTTCAGGACAGACGTATGATGTTCCTGTGAGACATGGGTACTACAGTGACAGAGTGTGTGTGTGTGAGAGAGAGAGAGAGAGACAGGCTGCCACTCCCATGCCCTCAGCAGGTGCCAGGACAGCAATGTAGCCTGAATTTCAACTGCCGCGGGCCTTGTCTGTTCTGTTCACCTCAGGGCTTTCTATGGGGCAGGCTGGAAGTGTCAGGGATTTCATGCCCCCAGGGAGCAGCCCTCAAGCAATGGCTGACAGACATTGGTGAAAAAATACCCCAGCTTACTCCTCTCTCTCCTCCTGAGGGACAGCTCTGAGGCTCTGGTCTCCTCTCTCTCTCAGATTTCTCACTGATGTGCCTTTTATTGGCTTTCTGCCCCCCAGCCAGGTTCCCATTCTCTATAGGGTTGCCTGGGATCTTCTCCCGGTGAACTGTTCCCACTCAGATCCTCACCTCAGGGTTTGCTTCCGGGGATGCCCAAATCTTCACAGACTTGTGAATTTTCTGGTTGCTTCCCCTATGCCAATTTGAACCTTTCCTAAGGATTCCTCTTGGAGTACTGGTGATGTCCATGAAGTATTATTAATTAATGAATCATGTGATGCACTTAAATTATCCCAATCCCAATGATCAATGCCCGAGTGATCATTTTTGCAGCAGGCTATAGTATTTCTCAACTCCTGAACACTTAACCTTTTTCTTTCTCTCACCACCAGACAAGGAATAGTATAAATGGGGTTCTTCAGGCCGGGGGTTATAAACTCAAACACCAGGATCAGGCAGGTGATGTTTGCATGTAGAGAGACACGTGGACAGTAACAGGGAGGAGGGAGCCTGGCAGCCTGAGAAGCATTCAAACACAAATTTTATAAAACAGCCTTGTTGGCTGAGTAAGACAACTGAGTTTGGCCTGTGGGCCACCAGATTTCCATCCCTAGATTTAGATCTTTTGTACACAGCTTTTCTTTCTGTTTTGTTTGTTGGGTCTTCCCAAGGGCCATGTCTAAAAGTTGTCTCATATCAAAGCCCTGAGCACACAGTGCCCAACAAGGATTGATAATGCTTCTAGGACGGCAGTTTTTGAATGCACTTACCAATATGATTCACTCTGAGAGTCAAAACATTGTGCTGAATGTGCACATTGTCCCTCTTATGAATAACCCACCCAACCCTACATACACACAGTGCTGCTGAGGAGGAGGCCAAAACCATTTTGGTTTGCCCAGGACTGAAAAGGTTTGGGGAAAATGAGACTTTAGGTGCTAAAACCAGAAAAGTTCTAGGCAAACCAGGATGAGTTGGTCACCCTAGATGTGGGCTACATGCCCCAGCCCTCCACTCTAGGCAGAGCTGATTGGACAATAGCAGGTATCTGACCAAAAAAAAAGCCAACCCCTAGAGTGGGCTGAGCCAATAAGATTTTTGCTTTCTACAATTGGACAGAAACAGGGAATTAGAGAATAATGGACCTTTCCACTGAAAGGTCAGGCAGATTCAGGGCCCAGGCGGTCCCATGGTATGCGACATGGGCTGAAATCATAAAGGGGCAGAGAGACGGAGAGAGCTCATCTTAAAGAAAAAAGTAGAAGCCTATAGCTAATTTTCTACAACAGTGTCAAGACAATTCAATGGGAAAGAATAGTTTTTTCAACAAATGGTACTGAGACAACTGGATCTTCACATGCAAAAGAATAAAGTTGGATCCCTACCTTACACTATATACATAGAATTACATGAAAGAGCTAAAACTGTCAGACAGAAGAAAACAGGAATAAGTCTTCATGACCTTGGAATAGGCAATGGTTTCTTAGATGTGACACCAAAAGAATACATGATAAATGAAAAAATAGATTGGACTTCCTAAAAATTTGAAAAATCTTTTTGTGCTTCGAAGGATATCATCAAGAAAATAAAAAGACAAACTATGGAATAGGAGAAAATACTTACAAATCATACACATATGATAATGGACTTGTCTCTAGGATATATAAAGAAATTTTGCAACTCAATAATAAAAAGTCAGATAACACAAAATTGGATAAAAGATCCGAATAGACCTTTCTCCAAGGAACATGTACAGATAGCTGACAAGTACATGAAAAGATGACCAAAATCTCTAATCTCTAGGGAAATGCAAATCAAAACTACAATGGGATGAATGGCTAAAATAAAAAGAATGGACAATAACAAGTATTAACAAAGACATGGAGAAATAAAAACCCTCGTACTTTGTTGGTGAGAATATCACATGGTGCAGCCACTTTGGAAAACAGTCTAGAAGTTTCTCAAAAAGTTAAACATAGAGTTACCATATGATCCTGCAATATATCCCAGGTATATATACAAGGGAAATTAAGACATGTTTACACAGAACCTTGTACACAAGTGTTCATAGCAGCATTATCGCCATAGCCAAAAAGTGGAAACAAGTCAAATGCCCATGGATAAACAAAATATGGTATATCCATACAATGCAGTATTATTCAGCCACAAAAAGAAACAAAGTACTGATACATGCTACAACACGGATGAACCTTGAAAACATGCTAAGTGAGGGTCACCTGACTGGCTCAGTGGGTAGAGCATGTGACTCTTGATCTCAGTATTTGAGCCCCATGCTGGGCGAAGAGATCACTTAAAAAAAAAAGCAAAGAGAACATGTTAAGTGAAATAAACCAGTCATAAGAAAAACCACATCGTGTATGATTTTATTTAAATGAAGTATCCAAAATAGGCAAATCTATAGAGACATTCAGAAAGTAGATTCATGGTTGCCAGGGGCCAAGGGCAAGGAGTGATGAAGAGTCATTGATAATGGATATGGATTATTTTTGGAGTGATGAAATGTTCCAAAAGCAGACAGTGGTCATGGCTACATAATTCTGCCAACATACTAAAAACAAATGTATTGTCTCTTTTATTTATTTTTTTAAAATATTTTATTTATTTATTTGACAGAGAGAGACACAGCGAGAGAGGGAACACAAGCAGGGGGAGTGGGAGAGGGAGAAGCAGCCTTCCCTGGCTGGGCAGGGAGCCCGATGCGGGGCTCGATCCCAGGACCCCGGGGATCATGATCTGAGCCGAAGGCAGAAGCTTAACAACTGAGCCACCCAGGCGCCCCTATTGTCTTTTTAAAATGATGGATTCTATGCTATGTGAATTAAATATAATAAAGCTGCCATTAAAAAAAAGCCGTTAGGAGAAAGCAGCAGATCCTGGGGGAAAGAAGTAAATGGGCACGTGGTCCCTGTGAACAGGCTGTATTCGTGGGCGGCCAGCCCTGTCAGGTCCCTCCGCTCAGATGTCCAAGAGACTGGTGACGAATTCTTTCCATAAATCCTCTCTGTATCTGAGATAGTTCAAATGGGTTTCTGTCTCTCATCCCCAAACAATCTCTGATTAACACATTGATTCTGCCTCGGTTCTAGACCACCTGGGCTCATGCTGGGCATGTCACCTCTGGGGTGGCCAAGGCTATGGGTCAGGCTTTGGCGTGGTAAAAATGCAGCCAAGTGCATGCATCTTCCCAGACCTGGAGTGGGCTTGTGAATGTGGTAAACATAATACACAGGAGAGATGTGACTGAGTCCAAACAGGTATTCTCAAACCTTTACTGAAAATAAACAGCTTTCAAAAAAGTTTTTTTAAGATTTTAGAGACAGAGAGAGAGAGAGAGCATATGAGCAGGGGGAGGTACAGAGGGAGGGAGAGAGACAATCTCTAGCCGACTCCCTGCTGAGCTCGGAGCCTGACTTGGGGCTCAATCTCACCACCCTGAGATCATGACCTGAGCCAAAATCAAGAGTCAGATGCTTAACCAACTGAGCCACCCAGGCACCTCTAACAGCTTTCAAAAAAAAAAACAAATGCTCACTTGAGGACTTTCCTGCATTTATTGGGTAAAAAAATAAATTGGTACTAGAGATTGCTGATCAGGTTTGCCTTGAAACCCCGACGTCTTCTGTCTTTGGTAAGAGGTCCACACTGTGAATTATTTAGATGAACGTTTGTCTGATTTCCTGCTGTGCAGCAAGACTCACTGGAATATGAATATGTAATTTTGTTACACGTGGTTTCTTCCAGAAGAAACCTTTATTTGAAGATGTACTACGTGACTTGGGAGAAGATTTTTGTAAAAACTAATTTAAAGTGTTTGGCTTGCAGAAGTAACCTTCACCATCTGTTAAACAAACACTGAAAAACATTCCCCATTTCCTTGAGACCCTTTTGTGTGAGCTTATTCAGTTTAGCATGTTTTGTGTTTGGGAGAAAATTGGTTTTATGCGAAAGACAAATCTTTTTGCACGTTATGCCTTGATTGTGGGAGACAATGCTTAGTTTTTGGAAAGCTTATTTTATTCAGATGTTTGCTATTTAATAAAAAAAATAGGAAGGTAGAGCAGCAAGGAAAACACCCACAGCTCCCTTTCATTTTTCTTTTATAGCATGAACAAATTGTTCAAAATCTTACTAGTATGAACATGTGTAGCTGTTAGAGGACATTTCTGAGTCGCCAGTAGCGATCAGTATTGCTGCCTGTAAGACATGTGCTCCTCCTTCTGGCCGCCTGTGCTGTTGATGGCTCCCCTACCCCGCACCTCCACTTCCACGTTGCCTACCTACCCTTAGAATTCAAATGTCACCTCCTCTTAGAGCTCCCTGTCCCCCAAGCTGAGTCAGACCCCCTGAAATCCTACACTAAAACCTGTGTCCATGTATCATACTGTGTTGTATATCAGGAGAATGTGAGCTCCTTGAGGGTAAAAAAAGTCTCCCCTTTTCTTCTCTGTGATGCCACCAAGGAGGGTAGATGCTGACCCAGGTAGGTCTTCCATTCATGGTGGCTCAGTAAATGGATGAATGAATGACTTACCTTCAGGAAGATTTTCTCTCTACCAATTCCCAAAAAGATTTTGTTGTAGACCTTTCTGTTACTTGTTATGTGGCCCACAGCTATGGTGAGATCAGATCCTATGTTCTCCATAATGAAGAGCAGAGATTCCCAAAGAACCATGCAGGTTCTGAGCCCATTCATGACAGATCAGTTACCAGTCAGCTGCAAAATGGGACAAATAAGGGTGTGGGCTGGGTTTTCATGGAGCTAAACTGACACCTCCTTTTTCTGAGATAATTCTCCTCCTACTTTTTGGTATTAAAAGGTTATTCTTTTATGAATTGGTGAAGAAACTAGAAGGTGAGACACACATGCATACACGCCTTATGGGTGAGATATATATACCAGTCCAGGACAAATACTACATATTCATCTAATATTTATACGTATATCATCATTCTCAAAACAAGAAATGTGGGGTGCCTGGCTGGCTCAGTTGGTAAAGCATGTGACTCTTGATCTCGTTGTTAAGTTGGAGCCCCACATTGGGTGTAGATTTTACACAAAAATGAAATCTTGGAGCACCTGGGTGGCTCAGTCGGTTAAGTGTCCAACTCTTGATTTCAGCTCAGGTCATGATCTCAGGGTCATGAGATCGAGCCCTGCATCAGGCTCTACACTGAGCGTGGAGCCTCGTTAAGATTCTCTCCCTCCCTTTGCCCCTCCACCCTACACACACGCATTCTCCCTCTCTCTCTAAAAATAAAAATAAATAAAAATTAAAAAAAAAACAAGATAAAATAATAAAAAACAAGAAACCTGTCCAAAAGGCAAAGTGTTAATTTGGGATCAAAGAATTGTAATTTGGGGTATACGGGTTTAGTTAGAAACCTAAACAGTGTCCCAATTACAGGGGGTCACTCAGGGTTTTATGGAAAAAGAAGAGATTAGGTAAATTTAAAAAAGTGTAGTGTTGAAGTATAGTTGATAATATTGTATTAGTTTCAGGTATACCTCATAAACAATTCTATACATTATGCAGTGCTCACCTCTGTATGTGTAGTTACCATCTATCACCATACAATGTTATTACAATATTATTGAGTATATATTCCCTATGCTGCACTTTTCATTTCCATGATTTATTTATTTTAGAACTGGGAGTTTGTACCTCTTAATCCCCTTCAACTATTTTGCCCATCCTCCCACTCACCTCCCCTCTGACAACCACTAGTTTGTTCTCTGTATTTACAAGTCTGTTTCTGTTTGTTCGTTCATTTGCTTTTTTAGATTGCACATATAAGTGAAATCATATGGCATTTGTCTTTCTCTGACTTATTTCACTAGCACAATACCCTCTAAGTTCATTCATGTTGTACCAAGGGGCAAGATTTCATTCTTTTTTATGGCTAAGTAATAGTCCATTGTATATTTGAATCACCTCTTCTTTATTCATTCATCTACTGATGGACACCTGAGCTGCTTCCATATCTTGGCTGTTGTAAATACTGCTGCGGGGGTGCCCAGGTGGCTCAGTCAGTTAAGTATCCAACTCTTAATTTCAGCTCAGGTTGGGAGATCAAGACCCATGTCAGGCTCCGTGCTCAGCACTCTGCTCGTCCCTCTCCCTTCCCCTGCTTGCGTTCTCTCTCTCAATAAGAAAATAAAAAATAAACTCTTAAAAAATCATTTTAATAATGCTACAATAAACATTGGGGTGCATATATCTTTTCGAATTAGCGTTTTCCTTTTCTTCAGATAAATACCCAGTAGTGGAATTACTGGAACATATGGCATTTCTATTTTTCGTTTTTTGAGGAAGCTCCATACTGTTTTCCACAATGCACCAATTTACATTCCTACCAACAGCACACAAGGGTTCTCTTTTTTCCACGTCTTTACCAAAACTTGTTATTTCTTCTCTTTTTGATACTACCCACTCTGACTGGTGTGAGGTGATATCTCACCATGATTTTGATTTGCATCTCCCTGATGATGAGTGATGTTGAGGATCTTTTCATGTGTCTCCTGGCCATTCATGTGTCTTCTTTGGAAAAATGCTTGTTCAGATTCCTCTCCTTCTCCCTCATCCTTGAAGAGAAGGATGCTCCTTTCCTCCAGGTATAAAGAAGGAACTTCTCACGGAAGGGTCTTATGATCTGCTTCAGGAGAAGATCACAAAACCCCTCCTGCACCTGCTGTTTCTCAGATTCCTTCACTTTGAAATATTTGTCATATTTTGGGGAAGCATATCCTGAACCCCATCAGTGTATGAATTATATCTTTATAATATTAATTATATAATATTTGTTACATTTTATTATATATTTGATAGATTATATGTGTTATATAATATAATCTCGAACCCCGCCCCACAGCTACTCCTCTTCTACCTTCCATTCCTACTATCCCAGGACCTTGTCTTTGTAGCCCCAGACCCAGCCCTGAAATGCCAGAAGAGTGCGTGGCCTTGGCCAGGTCTGCTGCCCTCTTGTCCTCACCCCAGGCCTTGTATACAGAAATAAATGCTTGCACAAAATGACAGTAAGCTCATTATGTGGTTGTAGTATGTTATATCATCTATGACTGATACCGGAATATGGCCCTGTTGGCATAGCAAGAATATGAACCTGGAAGTAGATGTTACAACTAGGTGGCATAGCTCCCTTAAGAGAATATTTGCAGCCATATAAACTAATTGTGTTAAGTTTCCAAGGTTTGCCGGAAATATAAGAGGTTTAAAACCCTCTGGTCCGGGGCTTCCTTTGACGTGGGGTAGCTAACCCTAGATCTTCTGACCCTTGCAACCACCACCTTGAGCTTACCTCCAAGGAGGAGACCCTGGAAGCCACCCTTGTCCACAGCTTTCTTCTTGCTAAAAGCTGTTTTTAGGCTTGATGTAGGCAAATGCGATTTGCATACTATCTCTGTTCTGCTGCGGTCCTGCATTATCAGGGTGTGCCCTACAGGCAATCACTGCTATCCCTCTCAGAGGAAGGGAAGAGGGAGAGCAGACACACAGAGAAGGAGGGCATGTCAAGATGGAGCAGGGAGAGATTTGAAGATCCCAGCTTTGAAGACAGGGATGATGTGGCCACAAGTCAAGGAATGCCAGCAACCCCCAGAAGCTGGAAGAAACAAGGAGTGGATTCTCCCCTAGAGTCCCAGGAGGGAGCATGGCCCTGCCAACACTGTGACTCTAACCCAGTGATACTGATTTTGGACTTCTGGCCCCCAGAACTACGAGACAATAAATTTCTGTGGTTTTAAGCTATGGGGCTTATGGTAATTTGTTACAGCAGCTGCAGGAAATGAATCAGATTGTGTAAATCAATGTTTTGTATTCATACAGCAAAATATTAACCCATTACAAATGATCATGTAAAGGTGCACTTGGTGACGTGGAAGACTGTTACTTATATATTAAGAAGAAAGTGACAGCTATGGAGCGCACGGGTGGCTCGGTCGGTTAAGTGCCCACTCTTGATTTTGGCTCAGGCCATGACCTCAGGGTTGTGGGATCGAGCCCCACGTTGTGCTTTGTGCTCAGTGGGGAGTCTGCTTGAGATTTTTTTCCTCACCCCTCTGTTCCTGCTCACACATGTGTGCTCTCTCTCTCTCTCTAAAATAAGTTAAATCTTTAAAAAGAAGAAGAAAGTGCCGGCTATAAAACAGCATGATCCACTTGACATATGTACAGTCAATCCTCCTTACTTGCAGATTCCATATTGTGAATCTGCCTACTTGCTAAAATGTACTTGTAATCCCCAAGTCAATCCTCATGGTGATTTCAGTCATTTTCAGACATACCCAGAGAGGCCAAAAATGGGAGGTGCCTGATGGCCCATGTCCCCAGCTGAGTCGGACAAGGCATTACTCTGCCTTCTTGTTTCAGCTCATACTGTAAACAAGTCCTTGTGTATTTGGTACCATGTTTTTCACATTTTTGTGTTCTTTGTTGGTGATTTCACTGATTAAATGGCCCCTGCATGTAGTGTTGAAGTAGTGTTGCTCTTTTTAATAAAGATTTTTATTTATCTATTGAGAGAGAGAGAGAGAGAGAGAATGGTAGAGAGAGAGCATGAGAGGGAAGAAGGTCAGAGGGAGAGGCAGACTCCCTGCTGAGCAGGGAGCCTGACGCGGGACTCGATCCCGGGACTCCAGGATCACGACCTGAGCCGAAGGCAGTCGCTTAACCTACTGAGCCACCCAGGCACCCAGTAGTGTTGCTCCTAAGCACAAGAAGGCTCTGGTGTGTCTTATGGAGAAAATATGTGTATTAGATAAGCTTTGTTCAGGCAAAGCTGTAGGCTGTTGGCCATGAGTTCAATGTTAGTAAATCAACAATATATATTAAATAAGTGGTCTTTACACACAAACATATATAAAACAAGATCATGTATCGATCAGTTGATGAAAAGGTTGCAATCAGAGGTTCATAGGAACCTAACCCTGTATTGCCTCTAGGAGCAATGGTTAAATATTCTCTAATGCAGTGTTTGTGGGGACTTTAAAGAACATAACTCCAGTGAATAATGAGAGCCAACTGTATATCCATTTAAATAAATTTTATGTGATACATAGAAATATATATAAGTGTGTAGAAAAATCTGAAAGATCATGCAGACATAAATGGTGATTATCTCGGGATAATGAATAGAATTATAGTCATTGCCATTTTCTTATTTTTGCCAACCTGCATTTTCTAGTTTTTTTCATAACATATTACTTGAATTATAAATATTAAAATGGATTTGGTGCTTCTTCACAAAGAAAATATATTCAACATCTTCAAGTATTTTATCATTTTCTTTTTTTAAAGATTTTATTTATTTGAGAGAGAGAGCAAGCACACAAGCAGGGAGAGAGAGAGAGGGAGAAGCAGCTGCACAGGGAGCCTGATGTGGGGCTTGATCCCAGGACCCTGGAATCATGACCTGAGCCAAAGGCAGACGCTTAATGAATAAGCCACCCAGGCGCCCCTGATCATTTTCAAAATATAATGAAGCATGAAAAAATAAGGGAATGACAAGGGTTTTTTTATTTTTAAGCCAAAGTATGAATTTCAAGGTTAGTAGGCTACATTCAACCTTTAATCCATCTTGATTCTTGCTTGCCTTTACCCTCAATCCAGATTTTTGTCGAATGAGCATATCTGGAAGTTTTTCATTAGCCACTTAAAGCTAATTAAAATTGGGACACCTGGAAGGCTCAGTCAGTTGAGCAACCAACTCTTGATTTTTGGCTCAGGTCATGATCTCAGGGGTGTGAGATGGAGCCCCAAACCGGGCTCCGTGCTCACTCGTGTGCTTGAGATGCTCCCTCTTCCTCTGCCTCACTGCTCTCCCTCTGTCTCTTTAAAATAAATAAATCTTTAAAAAAAATCCAATTAAAACTGAAATTGTAATTAAAAACCAAAACCTTCCTTCAATAAGGGGGATGGATAAACAAGCTGTGTTACAGCTAGATATATGGAATAGAATATTATTCAAAGATAAAAAGAAGTGAGCTATCATGCCATGAAATGACATGGAGGAAATTTAGATGCATATTGCTAAGTGAAAGAAGCCAGTCAGAAAGGGCTAAATACTGTGTGATTCTAACTATATGACATTCTGGAAAAGAGGAAACTATGGAGACAGTAAAGGATCAGTGGTTGCTAGGGGCTTGGAGGGAGGGAGGGAGGGAGGATTTTTAGAGCAGTGAAAATATTCTGTATGATACTTTAAGGGTGGATTAATGTCATTACATAAAACCCACAGAATATACAACACCAAGTGAACCCAAATCTAAACTATGGATTTTAGTTAATAATGTAGCAGTAGTGGCTCATCAGTGGTAACAAATGTAGCACACTGTACAAGATGCTAATAATAGGGGACTGGGAGAGGGGAGGATTATGGGAATGCTCTGTACTTTCCACTCAGTTTTTCCATAAACATAAAAAAAACCGCTTTAAAAAATAAAGTCTATTAAAAACCAAACCAGGGGCACCTGGGTGGCTCAGTCGTTAAGCGTCTGCCTTCCGCTCAGGTCATGATCCCAGAGTCCTGGGATCGAGCCCCACATGGGGCTTCCTGCTCGGTGGGAAGCCTGCTTCTCCCTCTCCCACTCCCCCTGCTTGTGTTCCCTCTCTCGCTGTGCTACTCTGTCATATAAATAAATAAAATCTTAAAAAAAAAAAAAAACATTCATTTAGCTTCTTTTAGGAAGTGTAAGGGAATGTGTTGGCTTGAATCGGGCAAAAAGAGCGCTATGACATTTTTTCATAGAGATAGAGTGTGTGTGTGTGTGTGTGTGTGTGTGTGTGTGTGTGTGTGCGCGCGCGCGCGTCCGCACATGCGAGCGGGGTGGGGAGGGGCAGAGGGAGTAGGAGAGAGAAAATCCCTAGCCGACCCCCCACGCCTAGCACAGAGCCTCACACAGTGCTCAATCCCAGGACCCTGAGATCATGATCTCAACCGAAATCAAGAGTCAAGGCTTAACTGAGTGAGCCACCCAGGCGCCCTGAGAGCTATGATTTTTTTTTTTTATGTTATGTTAATCACCATACATTACATCATTAGTTCTTGATGTAGTGTTCCATGATTCATTGTTTGTGTATAACACCCAGTGCTCCACGCAGAATGTGCCCTCTTTACTACCCATCACCAGGCTAACCCATCCCCCTACCCCCTCCCCTCTAGAACCCTCAGTTTGTTTCTCAGAGTCCATAGTCTCTCATGGTTCATCTCCCCCTCTGACTCCCCCCCTTAATTTTTCCCTTCCTACTATCTTCCTTTTTTTTTCTTTTTTTAACCTTTTAACACGATCAGAAGCCTTGGCTACTAAGTTTCCCAGTTAAGGACAACATAACTCCATAATATTCTTCCTCCATCTCTATGGTCCATTTTTTTCAAAATGAATATTAAAGACAACTTAATTTGTTGTTTGATTCTACATGAGATTTAAAATATTTTGTATTTTTCCTTTTTTTAAAAATCATCATGACTTCGTTTGCCTTTAAATAGCCTTACTATCTTATTTGTCATTTTTTTTTTCTAAGCCAAGATCTCATTATGGCTGCTTCGTATTTTTTCTCCATTTTTCCCCCTGTTTATCCATTATGGTTTACAGATATTTATAATATTGTAAATGTACATATGATGGGACTTTTAAAAAAGTATCAAATATTGTAACAGTAATGCAGATCAAAACGAGAAAAAAATCAGACTCTCAGGGAAAAAAACTGCCCATTTTCATTTTTCCATGTTACTTTTTATATATTGTAATCATTGCAGAAATACAACACTATATCTTCCTTACAGTAATTTATATGTATTTTCATGTTTATGTAGTTTTGACAGTTATAATTTTATTTTATTTTTTAAAGATTTTATTTATTTATTTAACAGAGAGAGACACAGCGAGAGAGGGAACACAAGCAGGGGGAGTGGGAGAGGGAGAAGCAGGCTCCCCGTTGAGCAGGGAGCCCGATGCGGGACTCGATCCCAGGACCCTGGGACCATGACCTGAGCCGAAGGCAGACACTTAACAACTGAGCCACCCAGGTACCCCGACAGTTATAATTTTAGAGGAAATATATTTCAATTAAAATAACACAATTATTATTTATTATTTATTTACTTTTTTAGAAAAGAAAGATTATATGCACTGAGCCGGGAAGGGGGGGATGGGGGGAGGAGAGAGAGAGAGAATCTTAAGCAGTCTCCTAGCACAGAGCCTCACGACCTTGAGACCGTGATTTAAGCTGAAATCAAGAGTTGGACACTTAACCGACTGAGCCACCCAGGTGCCCCAACACAATTATTATACATTTTTTAAAATTTTATAAACAAATGTATATAAGTGTGCCTGTATGTAGCTTTTCACTTTTTAAAAAAGATGTTCCTTTAGAATAAATTTCTGGGTAAAGGATCCCTGATCTTTTAAATTTTGCTGCTACTATAGGGCCAGAAATTCATTTATACCCAGAAATATGTGTTATCTTGAGGCAGATTTTGGACTTCATATCTCTCATTAGATGAAATTATAGAGTGCCTCATATCAAAATAATACCTAGATATAGCAATGATTCAAGTATAAAAACTAAAACCAGAAAAAGGAATAAGATTAAACATAGAAAAATACGGTTATAATCTTGAACAGGAAGATGTTATTAAGCCTGAGGCAAATAAATAAGCCAATTGATAAGTTTAACAAATGAAAACTAAAATTCTCTGCAGAGCTGAGGACAAAATGCAAGCTGAGAAAATATATTTGCAACACATATGACAGTCAGTAGCCTAACGTGCTTAGTGCAGAGTATTCATAAATCATTAAGAAAGGGTGAATAGTCCCATAGGAAAATGGGCAAAAGAGAACAAAGGCAAAAGAAATGCAGATAAAATTAAATCTCCTTACAACTTGCAGCCCACGGACAAATACTTGAGACAGGCAGACTCTGACAATCCTCAATGAGTTCACAACTGCCTTAATGTCAATGCTTTGCTAGAGGCAAAAAGCAACCTTAGCTTGACAATCAATAGCCAGACCTCCTGTTCTTTAACATAGGAAAATCCTTTTGGAAAATTCTTTTATCTCTACTCCCCCAACTTAAAAGTATATGATCAATTGCTCCTCGCAATCCCAGTGTAGCATTTTCTGCCCACAGGCCCTGTTCCCATGCCTTAATAAAAACATCTTTTTGCACCAAAAACATCTCAAGAATTGTTTCTTGACCATTTGCTCCTGGCCCACCCCACATCAAAAAGACCAGAAAAGCAGGGGTTGTTCAATATCCTCAAATCAATCACATTAATATAAGAAAGGGTAAGACCATATGATCCTCCCAATAGATGCAGAAAAAGCATTTGACAAAATACAGCATCCATTCTTGATAAAAACCCTCATCAAAGTAGGGAGAAAAGGAACATACATCAACATAATAAAAGCCATATACAAAAGACCCACAGCTAATATCATCCTCAATGGGGGAGAAACAGCTTTTCCTCTACAGTCAAGAACAAGACAGGGATGTCCACTCTCACCACTGTTATTTAACATAGTACTGAAAGTCCTAGCCTCAGCAATCAGACGACAAAAAGAAATAAAATACATTCATATCAGCAAGGAAGAAGTCAAACTCACTATTTGCAGATGACATGATACTCTATGTAGAAAACCCAAAAGACTCCACAAAAAAATTGCTAGAACTACTACATGAATTCAGCAAAGTTGAAGGATATAAAATCAATGTAGAGAATGTGTTGTATTTCTATACACCAATAATGAAGCAGCAGAAAAAGAAATTGAGGAATTGATCTCATTTACAGCTGTGCCCCAAATGATAAGATACCTAGGAATAAACCTAACCAAAGAGCTAAAAGACCTGCACTCTGAAAACTATAGAATACTTATGAAATTGAAGAAAAGATACAGGAAATGGGAAAAAATTCCATGCTCATGGATTGGAAGAACAGTGTTAAAATGTCTATACTACCCAAAGCAATCTACACATTTAATGCAATCCCTATCAAAACACCACCAGCATTTTTCACAGAACTGGAACAAACAATCCTAAAATTTGTATGGAACCACAAAAGACCCTGAATAGCCAAAGCAATCCTAAAAAAGAAAAGCAAAACTGGAGGCATCACAATTCTTTCAAGCTATATCACAAACCTGTAATCATCAAGACAGTACAGTACAGCCATAAAAACAGACAAATAGGTAACAAAATAGAGAACCTAGACATGAACCCTAAAACTATATGGTCAACTAATCTTTGACAAAGCCGGAAAGAATATCTAATGGAAAAAAGACAGTCTCTTCAACAAATGGTGTTGGGAAAACTGGACAACATGAAGAAGAATGAAACTGGACCACTTTCTTACACCATACACAAAAATAAATTCAAAATGGATGAAAGACCTAAATATGAGACAGGAAACCATCAAAATCCTAGAGGAGAACACAGGGAACAACCTCTTTGTCCTTAGCTATAGCAACTTCTTGCTAGACACATCTCCAGAGACAAAGAAAACAAAAGCAAAAATGAACTATTGAACTTCCTCAAGATGAAAAGCTTCTGGGGCGCCTGGGTGGCTCAGTCGTTAAGCATCTGCCTTCAGCTCAGGTCATGATCCCAGGGTCCTGGGATCGAGTCCCACATCGGGCTCCCTGCTCAGCGGGAAGCCTGCTTCTCCCTCTCCCACTCCCCCTGCTTGTGTTCCTGCTCTCACTGTCTATCTCTGTCAAATAAATAAATAAAATCTTAAAAAAAAAAAAGATGAAAAGCTTCTGCACAGCAAAGGAAACAATCTACAAAACTAAAAGACACTTAAGGAATGGGAGAAGGTATTTGCAAATCACATATCTGATAAGGGGTTAGTATCCAACATATATAAAGAATTTATCAAACTCAATACCCAAAAACCAAATAATCCAGTTAAGAAATGGGCAGGTGGTGCCTGGGTGGCTCAGTCAGTTAAGCATCTGACTTCGGCTCAGGTCATGATCCCAGGGTCCTGGGATTGGGCCTCGCATTGGGATCCTTGCTCAGTGGGGAGCCTGCTTGTCCCTCTCCCTCTGCCCCTCCCCACACTTGTACTCTTTCTCTCTCTCTCAAATAAATAAAATCTTAAAAAAATGAGAAATGGGCAGAAGACACGAATAGACATTTTTCTAAAGAAGACATCCAGATGGCTAACAGACACATGAAAATATGCTCAACATCACTCATCAGGGAAATACAAATCAAAACCACGATGAGATACCACCTCACACCTGTCAGAATGGCTGAATCTAACAACACAGGAAACAACAGATGCTGGTGAGGATGCAAAGAAAGGGGTTGGTGGGAATGCAAGCTGGTGCAGTCACTCTGGAAAAGAGTATGGACGTTCCTCAAAAAGTGAAAAATAGAACTACCCTATGACCCAGTAATTGCACTACTAGGTATTTATCCAAAGGATACAAAAATACAGATTCAAAGGGGTACATGCACCCCAATGTTTATAACAGCATTATCAACAATAGCCCAATTATGGAAAGAGCCCAAGTGTCCATCAATTGCTGAATGGATAAAGAAGAGGGGATATAGACACACACACACACACACACACACACACACACACACACACACACACACACA
>NW_027397101.1:3331994-3345004 GCF_003265705.2 Callorhinus ursinus
ACACACACACACACACACACACACACACACACACACACACACACACAATGGAATATTACTCAGCCATCAAAAAGAATGAAATCTTGCCATTTGCAACAACATGGATGAAGCTAGAGAGTATTAAGCTAAGCGAAGTAAGTCAGCCAGAGAAAGGCAAATACCATATGATTTCACGCATATGTGGAAGTGAGGAAACAAAACAGATGCATGTGTGGGAAGGGAAAAAGAGAATGGGAGAGGGGGAGGCAAACCACAGGAGACTCTTAATGATAGAGAACAAACTGAGGGTTGATGGAGGGAGGGGAGTGGGGGATGGGCCAGATGTGTGATGGGCATTAAGGAGGGCACTTGTTATTATGAGCACTGGGTGTTATATGTAAGTGATGAATCACTAAATTCTACTCCCCAAATCATTATGACACTATATGCTAACTAACTAGAATTTAAATAAAAATTTGAAAGAAAAAAGCAGAAAAGATATAAGCATAGCCAATAAACATGAAAATGTACTCAATTTTTTCATCACAAAAGAAATGCCAATTAAGTTAATGAGATTAGGGGCGCCTGGGTGGCTCAGACTTTGAGCTTCTGCCTTCGGCTCAGGTCGTGATCCCAGTGTGCTGGGATCGAGCCCTGCATCAGGCTCCCCACTCGGTGGGAAGCCTGCTTCTCCCTCTCCCACTCCCCCTGCTTGTGTTCCCTCTCTCGCTGTGTCTCTCTCTGTCAAATAAATAAAATCTTTAAAAAAAAAAAGTTGATGAGATTATTTACATTTATCCAATTGACAGAGATAAAGTTTGGTCATACTTAGGCTCCTGGGTAAATGGCAGTGTAAAATGGAACCGCTTTTTAGAATGCCCATCTTCTTTGATGAAAATTATAGCTTGGATTTCCCAGAAAGCAAAGCCTAAGGCATAGATTTATGTACCCCAGGTTTATCCCAGGAAACCACAGTGGAGCAGAGTACAGAGGGCTGGAGGGAGACCTATCTGGAGTGTTCTCTGTGCCTGGTTGCTCCCTCCTACCAGACTGGCTCCTGAGACGCACACACAGGAAGGCTGCTTGGGACAGCAGATCCAGAGAGAAGCACGGGTACCCCAGCTCTGCACTCCCTGCTCAAATGTTCTTCCTGTGGGCATTCTTCTCCCACACTTGTGCATCACACATACATCTTGCAGAGTCTCTTGTCAACCATGAAGGAGGGTGGATTAAAGAAATTATGGAAAAACTGCTACAAATAGTTTAAAACTACAGAAATTATAGTTGGCATGGCCATCCTGGGACTTTCCCATGTGGGTAATATAGAATTAAAAAAATTAGCAATTATGTGATATTCTAAATTCATAATTTTCAGTGTTTAATTGAAGTATAATTGGCATACAATGTTATATTAGTTTCAGGTGTGCAACACAGGGACTCACTAATTCTTTACATTACACAATGCTCATCACACCAAGTGTAGTCACCATGCGACATTATTATAATATTATTGACCATATTCCTATCTTGTACTTTTCATTTCTATGACTTACTTATTTTACAACCAGAAGTTTGTACCTCTTAATCCCCTTCAACTATGTCACCCCTCCCATCACCCATTTTCCCTCTGGCAACCACTGGTTTGTTCTCTGCAATTAGGAGGGCTTGCTTCCACTCTTGGCTATTATAAATAGTGCTGCCATGAACGTGGGTGCACAACTAGAGCTCTTTTTAATGGCTTACCAGGAGAGCCTGCAGGACCTGCCTGCATCCGGGCCTTCCCAGTCGACATGCACACCTGAGCCTGCAGCCAGGGGGCAGATACCTCTGGCGTCTGCTTCGTGCCCTATAGGTCCACTTCTTACTTCCTATGTGGCTGTGCTGGACAGGTGCTCAGAGCTCATTCACCTGCCTTCTGCCCCAGGCCCTTCTCATGAGGGAGCTGCCTTGGCTTGGAAGTGCCGGAGAGTTAAGGTCCGGAGTCAACCCTCAACCAATGGGTCTAGTAGGTGGATAACGCCCAGTCTCCCATCTTTCTGGTGGGCAATTCTGGAAGGTGTTCAGCTTCCTAGAGGTCCCAGGAGAACTGAGGGACCTGAATAGCACACCTTTATGTTGGAGTGTCCTCCCTCCGGGTGCCCTCACTCCTGCAGCTTGGGATCACCTCCAGATAAGCCACCTCCCAAGTCTTTGCTTTAGGCTTTGCTTTCGGGGCAACTTGAATGAGCACAATGGGTAGTCCTTGCTTCTGAGCATTTGGCTTGTAGTTTTCCTTTCTGCACCCTGCCCAGGGCGCCAACCATTGGTGGACAAAAAAGACCAGAGGCTTCTATGAGGGGAGAAGCAGAAGGACCCATGAGAGGTTGTCAGTGACCTGGCCATGGAGCTCCCTGGGGAGGTGACTTTATCCTCACAGAATCCTTTCTTCTACACCAGCAGTTCTCAAAGTGTGGTCCCAGGATGGCGTCAGCAGCAAACACCAGAGCCAGAGCCTACTTAGAAGTGCAAATGCTCAGACCTTCCCCCCAACCCCCAAACTCCTGGATCAGGAGCTCCGGGGGTGGGCCAGCAAATCGTGTTTTAACAAGCTCTCCAGGTGATCCTGATGCTGAAGTTTGAGAACAGCTTCTTTACATTTACCACTGGTTTGAATAAAAATAGCATTTCCTTGCACATGGGGGGAGGCGACTGTCCTCCCTCCTCTGGCCCTACTGCTTTCTCTCTACCCCTTCTCAGATGCTCACACCTGGGAAAGAAAAGAATTTAAGCCCTTATTTTATGTGGGCTCCCCTCCCCCCAACAAATACAGGTTTTTTTCTTCCTCTAAGTAGCAAAGCACTTGCTACCTAGATATAAGGCTAAAGACAAAGCCTCAATGAACTTACATTTTTTTCCTTTTAGTTATTATTCAGTCGGAATTCACTTGCTGCTAATAAACTTGTGAGTTTTGCTTTATCACACACTTTAATGACTCCTGATATGATTTAGTTATTTCAGGTGCTTGTGAATTACTGGTTAGAGAAATTACAAAACAATAGTGTGAAATTAGTGATCATCACCAAATTGTATCAGTTGTTGTAACGGATTCAGCAGTGAGTTTTGGAAGATTTTCCTTAAAGGTGTATTGGATTCTGTAGGGAAGGAAAAACACTCTTTTCTTTTACCCTCTTAGATTCAATGACTGGGCCCTGCAAAATAAACTGACAAAGCTAAATTAATAGGAGAAAAGATTTATTTCGTATGCACATGGAGAGCCTCACAGAAAAGAAATGAAAATCCTCAAAGGTGGTGAGGCCTGGGGGCTTTTATACCATTTTAATGAAGGTCAGTAAATTGTGCTGAAGTGACAAGACAAAGAAAGAGGTTTGGGCTTCTAGGAGTGGTAAATTGTGTCAGGGTAAATATATGGGGAAAACTAATGGAAGAGAAAGGCTACTTAGTAAGATTTGTTATGCAGACTCAAGTCAGTGCTGTCTCCAGTGACAAGAGTCATCTCCTCTTGCTGGTACAGAAGAACAGAGGGTGGGGGGACACTGTTGCAAAGGGAAATTTTATGCCCTGCTTTTGGGCAGAAAGGGAGAGGGCAGAGAGTGCAGAAGAGAATGCTGCAATGTAATGCAAAATTCAAGGAGCAGTTTTAGATTCATTTTAGTTCAAGACAAGTTTAGTCTGCTTGAGATTCTCTCTCCCTCTTCCTTTGCCCCTCCTCCCCACTCATGTGGGTGCTCTCGCTCTCTCTCTCTCTCTCTGTCTCTCTCTCTCAAATAAAAAAATAAAAATCTAAAAAAAAAAGATAAGTTTACTAAGCCACAGTTTGCACTGTGCTTGTAAGAGGTGCTTGATGAGCAGATGCATATGTATACCGTTGCTACATCCAGTGGCTAGGTGTGTGTGCTTGTCTGTGTGTGCGAGGTGAGAAAGTGGTTTAGACGAGGGAGTGTTAATGTGCGTGGGTGGGTGGGAGGCCTAGAAGGGTTCACAGAGGCAATAATGTTGCATAACACCCCACCCCCAAACTCTAGCGCTTTTAATAACAAATATTTATGTTTGTTTGTTTGGGGCTTGAACTCATGACCCTGAGATCGAGAGTTACATACTCTATCGTCTGAGCCAACCAGGCACCCCTGGAAGACAGTACTATTAACCATAGTCCCTGTGCTGTGCATTACATCCCCAAACTTATTTTATAACTGGCAGCTTGTACTTTTGGCTCCCTGCACCCATTTCCCCCACCCCCTACCCCCACCACTGGCAACCGCCAAGCTGTTCTTTGTATCTGAGCTTGGTTTTTGTTGTTGTTTTCTGTTCATTTCTCAGTTCCACATATAAGTGAGATTGTACGGTATTTGTCTTTCTCTGTTTTCTGACTTACTTCATTTAGCCTGCCTGTCTCCCCTTCACCGTGGTTCACCTCGGCAACTGCACACAGTCTCTTGGCTCCTCCAGCCTGCTCATCTCATGTCTGCCCTGGGCCTTTTGCCCTGGCCGTATGCTCTGCCCAAAATGCTCTCCCCTTGAGTTTTTGCAGAACTGGATCCTTGTCATTCAGAGCTCAGTTCGAATGTGTCTTCCCAGGGGGAGCCTCCCTGGTCACCCAACCAAAAGCAGGTCCCAGTTCCCATCTCTTGCTCTTTATGCCCTTAACTCATGCCCTGCACCATCTGGAATCTTTACATGTGGGTCTATGTACATGTTTATATGTTTCTTGCTGCATCCACACACCAGAATATAGAGATATTGTCTACATCCCTGCTTATGGGACAGTGCCCGTCCCATAGGAGCTGCTCAGTAGATAGGTTTCTAATAACAAACTAACTGAATGGGCTCCAAATTCAATAAAACTACATTTTATTTTCTTTTTTAAAAAAAGATTTTATTTGTTTATTTTTAGAGAGAGAGAGAGAGATCAAGCGAGAGCAGGGGGAGGGGCAAAGGGAGAGAGAAAGAGAGAATCTCAAGCAGACTCTGTGCTGAGCATGGATCCCAAAGTGGGACTCAATCTCACGACCCTGAGATCACGACCTGAGCTGAAACCAAGAGTCTGACGCTCAACCAACTGAGCCACACAGGCGCTCCTTTTCTTGTCTTTTTGAATTATGCTTCTAATTTGTTTTTTTTTTTTTTTGGCTTCTTGCACAAAATTCTTACTCACATAGAATCACTTGTGCCAGACTGTGGAGAATCTAATTCCATATCCTCATTGTTCATTCTTTACATACAACCTATATATATATTTTTGCAATTCTGAGCAAAATTCCAAGAGAATTTTTTAGGGAGCTCCAAAAACCCAATTCAACAGTTTATATGGAAGATATAGGAAGACGAAGAATATTGTAGGAAGAGCTAAAAATAATTTTGAAAGAGAATAGTAGCTGGAGATATATGTACAAGAGTGTGTACCTATAGCCTTGGACACATCTTAAGTGGGATTGGGACTGGTTAAATAAATTATGAAACATCAGCCCAATGAAATATCATGTGGTCATTAAGAAAAAAAGAAATAGCTCTCTATTTGCCAATATGGAAAGAGCTCGACGCTAAGTGAATGGATGACATGTGAAGAATTAATTTGGGGCCGACTAAGCATTTGAGGCATCAAATGACATGGGTTGTTCTTTCCCACCTTGGCTTAGGGTATCTGCTTCCATTGGGGATGCAATGAGACAGACCACGTCTTTATACCAAGAACAGTTGGAAGGCACTGAGTAATTTTGAGCAAATGTGAGAGTTGAACATGATTAGGCTTACATTTTGGGAAGATTACTCTGGCTGCCATGTGGACAATAGATTAGAGAGGATTACAGAGGGATTAGCAATGATGTAAGGAGACCAGCTGGGTAATCCACAAGAGAGATAATGGTGGCTCACAATATGGAGGTGGTGATAAAGATGGAGAGAAATGGATGGATTTGAAAAACACGTATGGGGTAAAATGGACAAGACCCGGTGACAGATATGGGGGATGTGTGAGGAGGAGAGTTAAGAGTGACTTCCAGACACTGTCATACCTGGTTCCTGCCTTCAAGGAATTGGCAGTAGTTAAACCAACACAGCAACAGCTGAAATTAGTCTACTTAGGGGCTTTTCCGACTGGGTGAGTGATGATATCTCCCTCTTCCCCAGGCCAGCCCCCTTGCATCCTGCTAATCGATGCAGCTTTGTGGAATGAGGGGGAGTGTGGGTTACCATGGCGTGCACTGAGTATTTAAAACCCTGTAGCCAACTTGTGCAGGGGATTCAACATAGGAGGAGCCAAATCAATGACTCTTTTTTGAAAGGGCAGCAATAAAATGCATAAGCAGTTACCAGAACGTGAGATGTGGTATTAAAACTGATGAACTGATTAAGTTAGAAAGAGTTTTTTTTTTTTTTTTTAAGCCTAAAGAGCATAGTGAACATCAATGCAGGGACTAAAGTTTACTGCCTCTGTTCTGTCATACCTGCTGTGCCTCTGCTGGGGACACCTTCCTTCCTGGGGCCCCAAATAACTTGAAAACTCCCATTTCCTTTTTTGAGATGAGGCTTAACCATCTCTGCCTCTGGGAAGCTGCTCACGATCCATCCAAACCAAGAGGATTTCAGTGATGACGTTTACACTGGGCTGTACCTGTTTGTGTCCAGCTGTCCCCCACTGTGGGCAGGGAACCTGTCGCGTGTGCACTTTTTTTTTTTTTTTTTAAGTAGGAGCCACACCCAGGATGGAGCCCAATGCAGGGTTTAAATTCACAACCCTGAGGTCAACACCTGAGCTGAGATCAAGGGTCAGACACTTAACTGATGGAGCCACCCCGGGGCCCTGATGCACTTTGCATCCCAGCATCCATTAGGATGCCTCTCTTATAGTAGTATTTCAGTTGAAAATCTTTTCAGGGTCAAAGTGATCATAAGGATGAAAGAGAAAAAGAAGGGAAAGTAAGAAAGAAGGAAAGAACAAAAATGTTCAATCAGTTATCATTAAATAAGAGATTGAAAAATGTAATAAGTAAAAATGTATCAAGGTACATGAAGCACATTTTGTTCAACCAAAGTTAGAGGCAGCGTGCTTTCCGGAAAAAAATAATGTGCTGGACCTCTAATGCAGAAGCCGGTTTTGACACTTGACTTTGTTCACCCTGCTGGGTTTTGGTTTCTCATCTGTTAAGAGAGGAGGGTCGAGCCAGCTCTGTAAGGTCCTTTCCAGTTCTGAAGAGTCAGGACAGCAAGTCGGATGTCAGGAAGTCTAAGTTCAAATTCTGTTCATTCATCAAACATTATAGTCAGATGCTCTGCTCAGCTGGGTGTAAGATGATGACTCAGAGCTATTTGTCCTTTGTGCTCACATGATTACTCACATAATGTTTCCGAAAATCAGAACTATATGCCCTTTTACACAGTAAGGTCATTCTCTTCCCTACCCCTTGAACCTGCACTTCCTCACCCCTTGAAGGCAATCAATCCACTTCATAGTTTCCGGGTTAATCCCCAATGTTTCCTTTTTTCAAGATAAGCACATCCGAGTTATGTTTTCTTATTTTCCTCCTTAAATAGAACGCAGCTTACCCACATATGTTCTTTTGCACTTTGTTCTTTTCAATTAACAGTATCTCTGAGAAATCACAACGTATCAGTGCACGGAGATCCTCCATATTCTTTTTTATGTTTAAGAATTTATTCATTCATTTGAGAGAGAGAGAGGGCACAAGCAGAGGGAGAAACAGGCTCCTCACTGAGCAGCGAGCCCGACGTGGGGCTTAGACCCAGGACTCCAGGATCGTGACCTGAGCTGAAGGCAGACACTTAACTGACTGAGCCACCCAGGTGCCCCCAACACATTCTTTTTTATAGCTGTGTACTTCTCCATGTAATGTATGTGAGTATTTCACCAATCTCCTGCACTTACGTGTGCATTTCATACTGTTGGGGAGAGATCTTCAGAATACATGCATTCTGAGAGGCTTCCACGCTTACTGCTGACTTGTCCTCCAGAAAGCTGTGTTAAGTTATGCTTTCACTTCTAGGGCTTTAGGCCATAGAATATTTTTTTTAAATGAAAATAGACTTTTTTACTTTCATGGACTATTTGGTATTGCAGACTTAAATTTCTTCCTTTCTTCATAAGGTGAAACCATCTATCAGATGCTTCTCTGCTCACTGAAGTCAAAAATTCAAACTGGCATAGATTTCTTTTTTTTCTCTTCTTTTTTTGTTCTGGGGAGAGTCATTGGTGGTGATGGTGCTCTCTTAGTTACAGTGAGTGGAAAATGTAAGTGAATAAAATACTATGTTCATCTTGGTGTATTTGTTTGAATAAATAACAAAGCTGTCTGAATACCGTATCTTAAATGAGATAAGAAATTCAGATTATGCTTTATAAATGGTAAAACTCTGAACAAATAATCATCATCCTCTCTGAGCTCAGAGACTACAAAAGTACATCAAAAAAGGGCATGCCGGGGCACGCTGGTGGCTCAGTCGGTGAAGCGTCTGATTTCTGCTCAGGTCATGATTTCAGAGTCATAAACTGAAGTCCTGTGTTAGGCTCCATGCTGGGCATGGAACCTACTTTAAAAAAAAAAAAAAAGGCATGTTGTCAGCTGGGACTAAATAAGTGCCTAGGTAGGGGGCACCAGTCCGGCTCAGTCAGTGGAGCATTTGACTCTTGGACTTGGGTTGTGAGTTCGAGCCCCATGTTGGGTGGAGAGATTACTTAAAAATAAAATCCATGAAACAATTAATCAGTAATGCATGCCTAGGTATTATTTGGGGTGGGAAGAGGACATCTAAATAAACATGATGTCTGAACCCCAAGGTACAGGGTGGTTCTGTGTTTCAAAAGCCCAAGGCTTAGTTCAGCATGAGAGGTTTTGGTTGTTTTCCTTTTTTCCTTCTATTCATGTGTATCCCAAATCCTTTGATTAGTGTCACCAAAAGATCTGGTTTATTATCACCCTATGCCTCTAATCACATGAAAAATAACTCCCTTTCTCCAGATCACAATGTCTATTTCTATTTTCAAAATTGACAGTAATTAGATTACTGGTTCTGTTTCTGGACCTGGTAAGAGACCCCAGGAGTTCCTTTTTAATTGGCCCATTTCCCCCTTAATAATTATTTCTTAATAGAGAGCTACATTAATTCAGAATTATTGTGCTTATTTTCATCATATGATTGTATCATTCAAACATTAATTTTCCCACAGTAATTTTGTAGATGATTATATTTTGGTGATTTCAGAATCCTGATTATGTTACCTACTCTTTTAACGAAACACTGTGTGTTTCTGTAGGCCCTAATCTTATTTTTTAAAATATGATTTAGGTTGATTTTATTACCATTCTAGAAACAGATACAAATTACAGGGAAATTAGAAACCAAATTGGCACAACAGGCTCTCAATTTCATGATGCATTAAATTTGGAGGAAATTTATTTCAAGTGGGAAAAGCCCAAGTGGCAGCAATGACAATATAACTGAGAGCCTGGGGAGAGAGATGATTTTATCTTTAAGAGGTAGAGCCAAGAAAACTCATCTATTCCCTGCCTGAATAGGATTGAGTTCATGGGCTTCATCTTCAATAGTGCAACCTACAGATTATTCAGGGATTGATTCTAAAATTTTTACTTTGGAAAATAATTTGGCACATGCGTCATGGTGTCGCCACTGTGGGGTTAGTAGCCACATTTGGAACTGTCTGGGGGCACTCCAAAAGCTACAGAAATGTTATCTTCTCTGACAAATTTCTGGGGAAATGATTATGAGGAGAGAAAATGTGTTGCATAGTGAAGGGAAGAGGTAGAGTTCCATAGGGATGTTCTCATTCATTCAGTAGATATCTGGGATTATTTTATTCATTTATTCATTCACTCCACATATAACTATGAATATTTATTATATGTCCAGAAATATTCTAGGCACTGACAATATGACAACAAACAGAAGGGCAGGATTCCTAGTGGGAAAGAGGGACCACTATTAGTGGACAAGGAAAAAAATAATATACAACTTTAGTAATGGTATAGTAAAAAAATCATATATAACTTTAATAATGATATAGTTGTAGGATTATACAATCATATAAATACTAAGCAAAGAATTAAAATAAGGTTGTGTGTGGGAGATGGATGGGATGGCCTCTTGAGACTAGCTGGCCAGGGCGTGCTCTCGGAGGCGAAGCATTAGAATCCTGGGTATAACCGATAAGAAGGAAGCAGCCATGTGAGATCCAAGGGGATCTCACTCCAGGCGGGAGAGAGCCTACTATCAATGTCCCAAGGCAGGAACACACTTAGGAGTTGAACCAAAAGAAGGCAGTGTGGCTGGATGGTGGGGTCTGAGGGACACTAAACAGAAGATGAAGTCACCAAGTATGAAGGGATCAGAAGATGAGGGTTTTGTGGATGTTCACTTATAAGCCTCATTGTTGACACTGCCAGGACCTACCCTGTTACCATCCACCCCTGTTTCTTCCCTAACTACCATTTTGTTTGGGGTTGCTTTGTATGCAATAAAAAGCCCTTAATTCCCCAGAGTCCCTTTCATCTAGGGATGGTCACATTACATGGTTCTGTTAATAGTGTGTATCTAGAATTCTTATGGAAAGAGCTTCCCTTCCAGAATAAAAACAGAAGCTGATCAAAGATGGCTTTTCATTCTTCCCCATTCTTCCTGCCTGAACCATTAATGCAATGTCCGTGGGTGTAGCAGCCATCTTGAAACCATTTGAATGAAAACCACAAATAAGAATTGAGATAAGAGAAAGGCAGGAGTCTGAGAGACCGATGATGATCTCATGGACCTGCCGCACTGCCCAGTTCTGCAGACCTCTGCACATCTTGTTGGATGCAATGAACAAAACTTTGTGTCTTTTAGGTGCTGGCATCCGGGCATTCTCCTACTTGTAACCAAACACAATCCTAAATCATAGGACACAGCAAAGGAAAAAAACAATAGTCTAGGGAATTAGGAAAAATATTGGTAAAAATAAATCCAGCAATAATGGTAACCCGAAAAGAAGGAAAACTAATCCTGCACAATGACTATATGTCACCGTGAAATCTGGTCTCAAAATATTATAGAAGCCAAAACGAAGAAGAAATTTCTCAATACAACGACAACTACTAGTACTATTGTTAATACTAGTAATAGTAACAGAGCAAAGGTACACACTAAGGCAAAGCTCACATTTCTTACGTGTTTACCATGAGTCAGGTTCTAAGCACTTGATATATATTTAATCAATTAAGCCTCCAAACAGCCTTTAATTATTTCACAGATGAAGATATTGAGGTATAGAGAGCTTAAGTGGCTTGCCTTGGGTCAAAGAGCCAGGATTTCAATCCAGGTTGTCTGACCACAAGGCCTGCAGTAGTAATCAAATTTTAGCAAATTCTCATAATGTCTGATGTATTTTCTTCTTTTATCTTTGGCAAAGAGTCCGCTCAAATCTTTTTTCTAAAAAAATTGGGTGGGACAAGCGTAAGGATGACTGGAGCCAGAACCAGTGGCTAGCTCTCCCAGGTCATAATATTCCAGCATGGAAGAGCTCTCAGTGTGAATTTAGAATTATAAATTTGAATTTGGCCTTCCCAATTGTAATGAAGGATTATTGGTAAATGTAGAAAATAGCATATATTGTATTCAATAATTTGCTAGCTTGATTTATACTTTAAACTATTTAGATATACCATGTATGGACCTCTATTTGTACTCCTCTGAGTAATAAAAATGTTAGGGGGTGGATATCTCTATACAGAATGAAAATACATGAAAACAATTGTACATACATTGAAATGGGGATAGGGGAATCAAAGGGTCCTAAGGTAAAAGTATGATTGAAATGTGGTGAAACAACTAACACACATTAGTTTTTAAGAAGTTGAGGATGTTTGCTGTAATATCTACGGTATTCTCTACAAGTATAGGGAGATCATGTATAATTAACAAGCAAACAGAGGAGGGGTAAGGAATAATAAAAGTATCCAAACAATCCAAAAGTAGACAAGAAAGTTAAGAAAGAGTAATAGAGTCCAGGTAGGAAAAACAGAGAGCAAATAGTAAGATGTTAGATATTGATTAACTAAATGATTAAATGACATGGGAATGGAATAAGTACTTCAATGAAAATCAAATATTGTCAGTCTGGATAAAAAAATTCCAATGGTATGCTGCTTATAAGAGACATAGGTATGAGAATACAGAAAGGTTAACTAAAAAAGGATGGGAACAGATATATCATCTAGACATTAATAGAAAGTTGGTATATCAGGGCACTTGGGTGGCTCAGACAGTTAAGCATCTGCCTTTAGTTCAGGTCATGATCCCAGAGTCCCGGGATCTGGCCACTCTTCAGGCTCCATGCTCAGCGGGGAGTCGGCTTCTCCCTCTCCCTCTGCTCCTCCCCCTACTTGTGCTCCCTCTCTTTCTCTTGCTCTCTCTCAAATAAATAAATAAAATCTTAAAAAAAAAGAGAGAGAGAAGAGGAATTGGGAGCAAGATGGCAGAGGAGTAGGAGATCCGGATTTCGTCTGGTCTCAGGAATTCAGCTGAATAGGGATCAAACCATTCTGGACACCCACGAACTCAACAGGAGATCGAAGATAAGAATAGCAACAACTCGGGCGCCTGGGTGGCTCAGTTGGTTCAGCGACTGCCTTCGGCTCAGGTCATGGTCCTGGAGTCCCGGGATCGAGTCCCGCATCGGGCTTCCTGCTCGGCGGGGCGTCTGCTTCTCCCTCTGACCCTCTTCCCTCTCGTGCTTTCTATCTTTCATTCTCTCTCTCTCTCTCTCTCGAATAAATAAATAAAATCTTAAAAAAAAAAAAAAAAGAATAGCAACAACTCTCTGAACAGAAAAGCCACCACTTTCTGGAAGGTAGGACGTGCAGAGAAGTGAATCCGAGGCGATATTTGGGAGGATAGACGGCAGGGGAGGGGACCTCCTTCGGCCGCTTCTGGCAAGTGCTAGAGCCGCGGAGCACAAAATCGGAACTTTTAGAAGTCGGCTCCGCTGAGGGACGTCACTCCGGTGGCTAAGCGGGGGGTGGAACCCTCGC
>NW_027397101.1:3355004-3372692 GCF_003265705.2 Callorhinus ursinus
GTGTTCAGAATGGTTTGATCCCTATTCAGCTGAATTCCTGAGACCAGACGAAATCTAGGTCTCCTACTCCTCCGCCATCTTGCTCCGCCCCCTCTTTTTCTAAATTCTTAAAATGAACGTTAAATAATTGATTTTTGCTTTTCTTCTTTTCTAACATATGCATTTAGGTCTAGAATTTTCCCTGTAAGCGCATCTTTGAGTTGCATTCCACAGTTCTTTTGGATACGAAGTAATGAATCTTGTTCTATTTCCTTATCATGTACAAAAATAAATCCAGGTGGATTGTAGATCTAAATGTGAAATATAAAACAATAAAGCTTTGACAACATAAGTAGAGAGCTTCACGATCTTGGGAGAAGTAAAGAATTCTTAAACAGAATCCTCAAAGCTTTAGCCACAAAGGAAGAGACTGATAAACTAGACTCTATTAGAATTAGGAATTTGTTTGTCAAAAGACACTACTAAGAAAATTAAAAGGCAATGTAGGGAATTGGAGAAGGTATCTGAAATACATGTACAAAAGAACTCATATCAGAAGGAAGATTTCTGACAAATCAGTTAGAAAAAAGGGCAACACAATAACAAAAAGCTGACCAGTAAGCACATGAAAAGGGGCTCACCTCGCAAGTAAGCAGGAATATTCTAATAAAAATACAATGAGATATCACTACACCTACCAGAATGACTAAAACTTAAAGGGACACAAGACAGTCTTAGAAAGCAGTGAGACTCCATATACTCTGCTGGTAGAACTGTAAATTGGTACCACCAACTCTGGAAAAATGATTATCTTCAGCATTATCTGCTAAAGTTGATTATCTTCAGACTCTGTAATCTAGCAATTCCACCCAAGAGAAGTGTGTGCACGTGTATCAAAATAACTTCATGGCAAGAGTGCTGTGCAGGTTAATTCCAGCAGGCCTAGAATTAGCCCGAGCTCTTTTGCTAAATGTCCCACATCACAACCTACTGTGGCATGAAACCTACTGATTTATGTTGTGGCTTTGTAACCATAGGTCTAAGAAGTTTGGGAGTGGTTTGTACCACCTTATCAACACCTCTGCAATTCCTCCCTCTTGTGCTCTCTGGCTCTCTCTATCTCTCTGTCAAATAAATAAAGAAAGAAATCTGAAAAAATAAAATAAAATCTTTAAAATACTGCAGCGGACAAGGCAGACCCAATAACAAAAGGAATAGATGAACTAAGCATTGGGAAAATCTCCCTTTCTTTAAGATTTTTTTTATTTGAGAGAGAGAGACAGTTTTATTTATTTAAAGATTTATTTATTTGAAAGCATGTGAGACAGAGCGAGCATGAGCAGGGGGCAGGGGCAGAGGGAGAGGGAGAAGTATACTCCCTGCTAAGCAGGCAGCCAGATGTGGGGGCTCCATCCCGCGACCCTGGGATCATGACCTGGGTTGAAGACAGATGCTTAACCAACTGAGCCACCCAGGAGCGCCGCATTGGGAAAATCTTAATAAATGTTGAAGCTAGGTGATGAGTATGTGTACATTTATTACACAATTTTATTTATTTTTATGACTGTTTAAATATTTTCATAGTAAAAATGGGAAGAAAGATGTCAGGACTACATGGTTTTATAGCTGAGTGCTAGCTAGATTTTAAAGAATAAATATTTCCAATATTTCAATAGCTATGGCTTCACACATAAGATGAGCCCCCTCCAATTCATTGTATGAAGGTCAGACAACTTTTTAAAACTTTTTTTAAAAAACTATAACATGCATGAAGAAAAGTTTATAGTTGTGAGTACATAGCTGGGGGAATTTTTGCATGCTCAACACACTTGGGCACACAGATGAAAAAACAGAATATTATGAGCACCCTAGAAATCCCCTTCATGCCCATTTCTAGACAGTATCTCCTGCTGAAGATATCCAGTATGCTGAAGGCAAAATCTGATTTTAAAAAATAGTGCCCAAATAGGAAACTACAGGATAAAAACTTAAATTGAGGCAAATTTTCTTTTTTAAAAATTTTTAATCTTATTTTATTTTATTTTATTTTATTTTATTTTAAGCTTTTATTTATTTATTTGGGAGAGAGAGAGAGAAAGATAGCAACAGAGAGCATAAACAGGAGGAGAGGGAGAAGCAGACCCCCTGAGCAGGGAGCCCGATGAGGGGCTCGATCCCAGGCCCCTGGGATCATGAGCTGAGCCGAAGGCAGATGCTCAACCAACTGAGCCACCCAGGTGCCCCTCTTTTAAAAATTTTTTAAAAAGATTTTATTTTTAAATATCTCTACATCCACTGTGGGGTTTGAACTTACAACCCCCAAGTCAAGGGTTGCTTGCTCCTCTGAATAAACCAGCCAGGCGCCCCAAATGGAAGCATGTTTTCTAAATAAAATATCAGGAACTCGATTCCAGAATTATATTTTAGTATCTACACAACCACACAGATATATTATTGATCATTTATTTGTTCACCATTATTTCTTGAACTCCTCCCAGTTCTTGCTAGAGTACATAGTTTGCTAGTGGTTTTTTCAGTAAGAGATTGTGGGTGGTAAAGAGCTTCGGCTTTTACATTTTTCTAAAATGTATTTATTTTAACCCTGCTCTTTGAAGAGCATCTGGCTGGCTGGTGAATTTCAGGCTGCCAGGTGTTTCCCTTCAGCATTCTGAGTATGTGACACCATTGCCGTCTGACGTGTGTTGTTAACGGAAGCTCCGCTGTTGATCTGTCACTTGTGCGTGTGCAATGCATCATCTTCTCTGTATTTTCCCTTCTTGCTTACTGTGGTGCAGTTATGCTATGGTGTTTCTGGGTAGAGAGTTATTTTTATTTTCTTGCCAATCATTCAGTGAGGTTTTCCATTCAAGTTTTCATTCATACCATTTCCGGAAAATTATCAGTCATTTCATTTTCCAACATCGCCATTCACCCTATTTTCTTCTGCATCTTCCACTGGCTAGACTTCTAAACTTCTCATTCTACCCTCCACGATCCTTCTTTCAGAATTTGCTCCTTTGGTCTTATTGCACCATGATCTAGAAACTTCTCTCTCAGTGCTCTTTTAAGTCATTAATCCTTTCTCTTAAGATACATCCAGTATACCATTGTGATAATTTATTGAGGGTTATTATGATTATTGTTTTACTTTCAATAATTAAATGTTTCACTTTCAAGATTTCCAATTTGTTTTTTTCCCAAATCTTCCTGTTCTTGTTTTGTAAATGCTACTTCCTTCCTCATGTCTTTAAGCAGTTAATGTATTACTTTTAAGTTCTCAGATTGATCTCTAAATCCTCAGGGATTAATTCTTTGATTTGTTGAATTTACCAACTTTTTTTAAATGATAATACACTTCTTCATGTGTGTAGAACATTTTAAAGAGCTATTCTTGCTTGGTAGTTGTTCTTCATAGGTGCCCTTACTTTTCACATGATCTAGATTTACCTCAGCCCTGGTCCAGATGGGCTTCACTGGTCCAAACCTGGTCTTATATAAGCAGATCAATCTGAATCTTGTTCTCTATATTAATGGTTTAATTTTGGACTTTACATGAATATCGTATAGACTCTGTTCCTATGTTCCATCTGCTTATTTACTTTTCACATATAAGTTCAATGTTCTCAAAAACAAAATCCATATCCAAAATAGTTTAGTAAACTACATATTTTATTTAAGAAGAAGCTGCATTTTTTTTTTTTGGATAATCAATTTAAGGGCAAATGACTAAAGACCTACGAATTGCGGGGGTGTAAATGACACCAGGCATCGGCTGGTTCGCCACAAATCTCTTCTCACTGTCGTAATTTATGTCTATGAATGAATCTAAAGTACTGTGCTTCCACGACACAAGCCCCTTGTAGTATCTCCATTCCAGATCCCTTAGATCCATGAATTGTTTTTCTGCAAAGAATCATATTTTCAAAGAATTACATGAAGGTGTTATTTAACCTTCAGTTATTCAGAGATCCTTCATGGACAGAATGAACCTTTGATGAACTTGAGTTTCCTTCTCCCTTCTGGTAGAAAGCTGTTTGTAGAGCTTTATAAATGAAGCGGGCACTTATGGTGTTCATCTGATCTAAAGCCCTCCTCCAAATGGGAAACTGGGTGGGCCTGGCTAACTGGGCTGGAGTGTACACTGCAGGGCCATAGCAGGTGGAGGGGCGCTCAATTCAGTGCCTGGATACTAATAATGGACAAATGGAGAGATCTACAGAGCACCAAGATCAAGAGGGAGGAGAAAAGGATTGTAATGAGGGCTTAAAACAAGGACAAAGATTAGTCAGAAGTACATAGATTGTTAGTGTCATTTCTTCCAAGATGCTGGTGTAAGCCCTGGGTATAAAGGGCAGTGGCTAGCTACTCTTTCAGGACTTACCAACTTCAGGTGTCACTAGTAATTACAATCCCTTCAAGAAGCCAATGAACCATGGAAATCAGGCCAAGAAACACTGTATATTCTCCTATTCAGCATTTTCCTTTCCCTTCCTTTCAGTTTCCTTAATGACCACCTAAAATGTAAACCACCACCACCCCCCAAAAAGAACAAAAAAAAGAGCAAGGCCTGAGGCAGAGACTTGAGTATAAAACCAGAGGCCAGAGTCAAGGAGATGAGTATGAGGAGTACAAGGAGAACAATGGGTACAGCAAACAAGCAGGAAGGCTGGTTTAATTCTCTCTGATCATTCTCCCTGTATGGTGATATTTGAGCAGGTCAGCTATGGTCCAGATATGGCCCCTATGCCAATCAGGCCTCCATCTCTGTCCTGGAAGAGCCTGAGTTTCGGTATATATTCTGTACATGTCTGAAATAGGAGGCTGAGACCAGGGACTGTTCCTTGAGTTCATACCTTCCCTAGTGGAACAGATACTGGAGCAAGCTACTGGTGTTGAACATTGGTAGTCAGCAGTGTCTCCCTAAGGGCAATTACCAAGAGTCAGGGAGTTTGACAAGATCTTGGCAGACTTGGCATTGGAAGATCTGGTTATAGAAGGAAGGAAAGGGATATTTGACAAGAGAAGGCCACAGAGTTGATGATTTTGATTACTACCAGAGCTTTATGTTGTGATCTATGGTAGATACTATAGGTTGGCTCACTGCACACCCATTGCAATCCTCTTCTGCCTTCCTCTACTATAGAGGGTAAAAAGCTAAGATCTCTATTCACCACCCAGCAGTAAGGGGTGGCTATTGGACACAATTCTGACCAATGAGATGTAGGGAGAAGTCACTGGAGGAGGAGTGTTCTGAGAAAGTTTTGCTTCCCTATTAAAAGAGGACAGAAGTAACCAATGTGGCCCTTCATCTTAGCCCCTTTTCCTGCCTCGAATGTGGCCATAGTACCTGGAGGTGAAGGAGACATCCTTTGGCCGTGAAGACAAAAGCCATACACAAAAAGTTGGTGGAGCCCGGGTCCTCGACAATATCAAAAAGCATTGCTCCAACACTTGTCTGCCTACTTCCAGCCTTCTAAGTATATAAGAAAAATAATCTTTATTTGGTTTCTCTGTCATTTTTGGTCAAACACATGGTCCCACAGAATTTAGCCTGAGCAAGAGGAGCTGGTATGATAGAAGAACAAAATGGCAACACCCATTCTCTTTTCTTTCCCCAGTGCTTGGTGCTAATAAGGATATGTTCTATAATATTCTTTGATATACCAAGAGTCCTAAAGTTCTTCTGGGCTGAGAATACTTTAGGGACTGGCTGGCTGATAAAATGATAGTAATACTGGGCAATATAGGAGAATAAAAGATGAATTGCTGCAATACCAATTAAACCTAAGAAATTACTGGATATTCTTCATATGGATGCCGACCTGGCTTCACGCATATTCCTTGAATAGACAGGATATGTACTTGAAATTCTACCTACAGGATCTGAGGAAATGAAGTCATGAAGACAGAGAAGAAACTCCAACAGAGTCTGGAAGGCCACAAGAGAGACCTCTAGAAGTTAGGTAGCCAGGAGGCAAGCCACGCGTTGGGAAGAAAGGACAATTTGGCTCCTGTGGATGGCAAAACCATAAACATACTATCAAACATCCAAAGCCCTCAGTACTTTTTCAATAGTCTCTTTGGCAGTACTAATTGATTCCTAATACTTTCCATGTGTTTTCCTCTCTGGTCCCAGACTTTACCTTATGTACTTCTGTGGATTATCTAGGTCATTCTTATAACTGCCCTGATTTCTACTTCTGCCTGGGTTCCAGTACACACAAAGTATAACTCTATCAAAGGGATTTGAAACCTGCATTAGACTGTCAAGACATCAGTGTGGGGAGTTACAGCAAAGACTGTTCCAGCATCTTGGACCAAATGTGAGCCAGTAATCAATCTATGCCTTTGAATTTGTTCCTCTGTCTCTCTCACTACTTTTAGTATAAAAATGGTACTGTCAAAATATTTGCTGTGCAAATGGTTTTATCTTGAGTCAAGAACCTACTTCAGGAAGGTTTAAATATTTTATGTCATTGACTTAATCTATTTTTTTACAGCTACATAGAATGACAAATTATTACCTCCCTCAAATTAAGGAAAATGAAGACCTTATAAGACACCCCCTTCTCATTGAAACTCACCATGATATATTTTACATATTTGTAACTTTCTCTGAATAGTCTGTTTTTTAAGGAACATCTTCCTATTAAAGTGTGAGAAATGAAGGGAGGAGTTTCCTTTTGTTGTTTGTAGAGATGTATCGGTAAAGAAAGAGTAAAGGTTCCTGAAAAAATATCTAAAAATACCCTTCTCAATTGCACTAAAGCAAAGATACTTAAGGAAAATAAGCCATTATTCAGTAAATATTTAGCTAAGTTCATAATAGTTACGGGTGACTTAGAGTCCAAGTTTAACTAGCTAATTTTATAAAGGTGACTTTAAGTACCACATCCATAATACTCCTTCGTGAGACTGGACCTGAGACCGGACCCTGGAATGTTCGAGTCTCTGTTCTCTACCTCACATTGGCACTGTAGGCAGCAAGCACATCAGCCATGAGTCCCAGGACTGCAAGATTCCCATGGGTCACCATTTGACTATTTCGGCTCTCATAACCTAAATAAACTTTGCAGTAAGATTTCCACGAATTTCCCCCTACAGAGCCTCGTCTGTTTAGATTACCTGGATCAACTAAGAAGTACTTAGCAATTTTGTCTTCAAAGATAAAATTTTCTGGCCTGATCCTGGAAATGCCGAGCATGTGTAATATGTTGGCACTCTGAGTCTTCTCGTCTATGGGGACAGGGACGGGTGACAAAGATTTGGAATGATCGATGAGAATCTCATAGGGAAAAGTGTGTGCAGGAGGAGGAATCCCACATTGAAAGAGCCTCTGCTGGGATCTGGTGAGTCTCTCCACCGGAGAGAGTGAGCTGGTCAACAAGCTTCGGTACAGCAGTTCAGTCATAGAGTCTGGTTTCTCTTCTTCTTTTCTCACCACCTTGCACACGAAAACAGGCTGGAGGTGTTCTCCCCTCATATCATCAGTTCCACTGGTGAATGACATGGCATGCAGGTTTTGACTAAGCATTTTCTGAGCTTCACCAGGTGAAATACTGTGAGTTTTTAGGAGATTTGATTTCTTGCTGTCCTTATTAAAATCCTCAACAAAAGCATACAATTCTGGCAGCTGTGGAGGGGAAGAGGCGGGAAGTCATGAGATTGGATGAAAATGTAATTGGTAGACCCAAAAACCCTAAGAACAAAAAGGATACCAAGTAACCATGAAAACAGAAGTATCTGTCTTCGGAAGATATCTCTGCCTAACTAACCCGACTTAAGGGTGGCAGTGTCAAATCTCACAGTCATTCCCAGAAAGGGGTATTATTTAGACGCCCCACTTAAACCATGAAATGGGCCCGTCAGACTTGGACCCTGAAGTCTGTAAGATCTTTCCAATATAAAGTATGATGAGCTGTCATGGAGAGAGAGCTGTGGAGGGTTGCAACCTTTGTTTTGAGTAAGGCTACATTTTTTTTTAAGGAAGAAAGAGAGCCAGATAATGCAGATATCAAAGCTTCATCCTGGTGTCCAAAGGGTTCAGAATGTTCGGGAATGCAGTGCAAAGGAAGCTCTAATAGTCCTCATTCGCTGGAATATTTTACCAAAGCAAGTAGATACATTTGTGGAGTGTTTAGGAATAGTTGCTGGCAGAGAAGACAACAGATTTCCTCAGAGTACCTTCCTTATCTAAAATCCTATACTGAAGGAATAAAATCTCACTTTCTAGAGCATCTTGCTTACTAACTCCATTATACTTAAGGAACTAGTTGGACGGCCAGAAAGGCCAAAGTGAGAGCCCAAATTTAGGTCATTGGCCCCAGTGCAGTTTTCCTTCAATCCTAGGCTGTTCTGTGCAAGAGCAACAAATACAAAGTGGGCTAAGGTGGGTGAATGGCTTTTTAACAACTGCCATTATCATGAAAACAACTTAGCTCTCCCACTTTCCTGCCTGAGGAAGTGCTGCATTTCACTGTGACAAAAGAGCATAAGTCAGTGAAGTGGAATGTTCCTATTCCCTGGGGCCCCCCAAGTATGCCACCAGGTTTTCAGTAGCTCAAATTTTCACCATTTTTGAAATGTCAAGTTTCCCCTGTGGAGTATTACAGAATTGTAAGCACCTACCGAACATCCGAGAGACTCTGCCGCCGCCCTGTCTTCATCTGGATTGGTGTCACTACTGAGAAACATTATGAGGGGATTTTATTCTCTAATTCCTGAGAAAGCAATAGAAGAGAAGATGGAGTGAAAGATCAACAATCCAGCAAAGTACAAGGCGGGAGGGTTGGGGATGGGTAATACTTTTTATGTCCCCAGAACTTTGTACGTGGGACACTTTTAAAATTTTATACCATTTTAAATTTTCTTTTGTTTTCTTCTTACCCTAGGTCTATCAAATTACTCACATGCCAACCAAATATTTTCTCCGAAACACCTCAAATTCGTATATGACATATATGCTCAGGTATTTAATACTAATTCAAAGAATCCTATATGGGTTGTTTAATATTTTTGTCTTACATATTTTTTTGTCTTACATATTTTGATCCACCTCCAGTTTATCTAAAGAAAAACTCCCTTATTCCTTACCCAGGAAAAGTGCTTTTTATTCAGGAGGAAAAAGCTAATAAAACAATAGCAACAATTAACCTTTTGAAATGATTTGCTTTGGGCCAGATATGCCAGTACGCATTTTACAGATGGAATTCTGTTTAATCCCTTTGTGAGGAGTTAGAGATGTCCACAGAATCTTTACAATTGCTCTCATCAGTAAGTGGCAGCTCAGGATGCTCCCACGTTTTTAAAAAAGATTTTATATTTTTAGAGAGTGAGAGAGCAAGTGGGGGGAGCAGCAGAGGGACAGGAAGACAGAATCTCAAGCAGACCCCACACTGAGTGGGGAGCCTGAGGTGGGGCTCGATCCCACCACCCCAAGACCATGACCTGAGCCAAAATCAAGAGTCGGGTGCTCAACCGAGCCACCCAGGCACCCCTGTCTGCTCCCACATGTGACCCTGGGTTGGCTTTATGCTTGTCTTTGACAGACAGCATGAGGTATAAGTGACATTGTGTGAGTGCCAGAGCCTAGGCCGTAAGCTTTGCAGCTTCACTTCACACTCTTGGAATCCAAGCCACCATGCAAAGAGGTCCAGCTACCCGGAACCCCATGGGGAGCTGAGAGCCAGCACCGACCATTAGACATGTATGTGAGGCCATCTTGAATCACCCAGCCCCATTCACGCCTCCAAATGGCTACAGCTGCCTGAGCAACTCCAGATAAGCCCAAATGGAGAACAACAGCCACCCAGCTATGCCAGCCAACAGCAAAATTATGGCAAATAATGAATTATAGATGTTTCAAGACACTAAGGTTTGAGTGGACTGTTAGTTACATAGCAATAAATAGCAGACAAACCTCACAATACTTCACATTCTTGGTTTAATTTATTCCAGTGAATCCTCTGTTGGAGATAAGGGAGTGTATGAGGGAAAATATCTTCCTGGGTACTACTGCGTCCAGACTGGTAACTGCAATAATTGGGATGAGTATCAGAGATGAGCCAACAATACTCTTGGTGTTTGGGATGAAGTAAAAATAATTAGGTTCTTCCACTTTTCCAAGCAAAACAGAAAAGCCCAGAATGAATACATTTATATATGAATATGTTTATATTCATTCTGGGTTTTTCTATGTTGCTTGAGAAGAAGGAAAAAGTAATATATATTTGAATATATATTCATTCTGGGATATCTATTATCTAACTGTCTACCTATTACTTGGATATACATATATCCAAATATATTACAGTCACTGGTGAGTACACTATATCAATATACGTGACCAAAAAAAGCACAATATAATGCAGCATGATGACCCCCTTTCCTACATTTGCACAGTGGCTTCATAGATACGTCTATCACTGACCAGTTAAAATAAGACTTGATTCTGCTTTCCTTTTTTTTGACTGTACTATCCTTTTGTTAGTTCCTGTAAAGGAAAATATTTCTCTAACTTGCTTCATTTAAAACCTCATTGTCGGGTGCCTGGGTGGCTCAGTTGGTTAAGCGACTGCCTTCAGCTCAGGTCATGATCCTGGAGTCCAGGGATCGAGTCCCGCATCAGGCTCCCTGCTCAGCAGGGAGTCTGCTTCTCCCTCTGACCTTCTTTCCTCTCATGATCTCTCTCTACCATTCTCTCTCTCAATAAATAAATAAATAAATAAATAAAAAATCTTTATAAAAAAAAAAAAACCTCATTGTCTCCTGGGCAGCCATTACCTCTGTCTTTCAGTAATGCCACCCACCATGAGAGGGTTGCCTTTCCCATGACCAATGGACAATACATTTTTTTCCTTTTTCCTCCCCCCAAAGAGAGTTTGACTTAACCCCCAACTACACACACATGTTGAACTTTAATCAGAATTACTGATGCAGATAAATGATTTCCAACTTCAGTGGCCAAACCTGCAAACCTTAAACATATATTCAAGGCAATATCTGACAAATCTGTACACATTTCATTATGATAAGATTGACAACAGGGAGTGGGACACAAGGAAGGTTAGATTCCTGGTGATTCTCTTTGCAGAATTACTATGGAGGACACCTCTCTTTTGTTGAAGAGTCAGGGTCAGGATTCAGAATGCTATAATAGATCACCAGCCAAAGATGCTTTTATCCACTCTAATGCTGACTTCACTAACATACTTTGCACTTAATGCCCTTGGCTGGAGCCAAGACAATGACTAAACCTAGATTAGCCCCTTAATCCAACTTCTCATGGAGAGTATTCCTGGAGAGGTCATGAAAATATAACCAATGGGCCTGTTACAGATTCATGCATCTTGAAGGAGCCTCTGCAGGGGCTCTTCAGTACTTCTATTCATCTTTTATTATTCCTAGAAATTCCCACAATAAATTCTAGTTTTCCTAAGAAGAGCCAGGGCATCTCACAGGAACTCCCTTGGGTGGCATCCTCTTCTCCAGTTGTATTCACATGCAATTCTTCATCCTGCCCTCTGATCCAGAAGGAAAAGGCTCCCTGCTCATCTAATGGTAGCATTCTCTCTCTTACCCAGGGGGTATATTCTATTCTCCTCTTAACTCTTGGGCAAAATTTCCCTGGCACTGGGAAAACAACTTTCTCCTCTTCGCTTCTCCACCATTCCCTTACCCTCAATCTCTTACCCTCCCCCATGGCTTCTTCCTTTCTTTACAAACATGTAAAATCCTTTTCATTTGGGAGAAAAATAAAACTTCTCTTTTCTTCTATTATACCACTAACTCTCCAATTTTATCTCTCTTTTACTTCTGCACTTGCTATTTTTTTATATACTCATGATCGAATCTCTAGTATAATGACATTAGCTTCCACTCTCCTTGATGAACCAAATTGAATTTTTTTTTTTAAGTAATCTCTACACCCAACATGGGGCTCAAACTCACAACCCTGAGATCAAGAGTCACAAGCTCTTCCTACTGAGCCAGCCAGACACCCCCCAAAATTGAATTCTTGAAGTATTGACTTCTTAATCATCAATTCTAAAGTAATTTTTAGTCCTCATTTTTATCCATTTCAACTCTTTTATTCATTTATTTTTTTTTAAGTAGGCTCTATGACCAACACAGAGCTCCATGTGGGGCCTCAATCTCATGACCCTCAATCTCATGAGATCAAGAGTCGGATGCTGAACCGACTGAACCACCCAGAATGAAGCTGTACCCCTACTTCAATCCATAAAATGAAATTAACATAAAATGGATTATAGACCTGAATGTAAGAGGTGAAACTATAAAATTCCTATAAGAACATGGGAGTAAATTTTCATGATCTTGAGTTAGGCAATGGCTTCTTGGATAGAACACCAAATGCACAAGCGAAAGAATATAATAGATAAATTGGAACTTCATCAATTAAAATTTCTGTGCTTCCAAAGACACCCTAAAGAAAGTGAAAAGACAAGTCACATAATGGGAGAAAATGTTTGTAAATCATATATCTGACAAGTGACTTGTGTCCAGAATGTACAAAGAACATTTACAACTCAATAATACAAAGACAAATAACTTGATTTAAAAATGGACAATAGATTTGAATAGAGATGTCTGCAAAGAAGATATACACATGACTGATAAACACGTGCAGAGATACTCAACATCATGAACCATCAGGAAAATGCAAATTTAAGCCACAATAAGATATCTTTCACACCCACTAGGATGACTATAACAAAGACAGATAATAACAAGTGTTAGCAAGGATTTAGAGAAATTGGAACCATCACACATTGGTGGGAATAAAATATGGTGTGGTCATTTTGAAAAACAGTTTGGCAGTTCCTCAAAATGTTAAACACAGAGCAGCCACATGACCCAGCAGTTTTACTCCTAGATATGTACCCAAGAGAAATAAAAACGCAATCCACACAAAAATTTATATATGAATAGTCACAGCAGTATGATTCATAATAGCCAAACAGTGGAAACAACCCAAATGCCCATCACCTAATGAAAGGATAAACAAAATGTGGTACTTCCATACAATAGAATACTATTCATTGATAACAAGGAATGAAGTTCTGATACATGCTACAACAGGATAAACCTTGAAAAATTAGGCTAAGTGAGAGAAGCAATTCACAAAAGGTCACATATTGTATGATTGCATCTATATGGAATGTATAAAATAGGCAAATCCATAGAGACAAGAAGTAGATTAACAGAAACTAGCCTAAGGCTGAGGGCATGCAGGAATGGGGAGTGACTGCTAATCAATATGGGGTTTCTTTGTGGGGGGTGATAAAAATTCTAAAATTGATTGTGTGATGGTTGCACAACTCTCTGAATATACTTAAAATTATTGAACTGTGACTGGAAGAATTTAATGGTATGTGAATTGTCAATAAAACTATTAAAAATGATCTGGAAGGAAAATGATAGCTATGAAAGATAGACTAAGGAGATGCAACATATTTAACTGGTTACCCCAAAAGAAAAAACCCCAATCATGGAATAGAAAAATATTTAAAAATAAAATTCTAGAAAATTTTCCTGGAATTAAGGATTTAAATCTACATATTAAAATATCAGAATGGCTAGCACTAAAACATATTCTAGTAAAGTAATTGAGTTTCAGGAAAAAAAGAAATGAAGTCTCAGTTTATCTATAGCAACAGTCAGACAAAAAGACAAAAAAGCAAAACAAAGTTTGAGTCAAGGATTTTTCTATTTATCCAAGTTATGTTTGAAAGAATAAAAGCTCAAGAAAAATTTTGATCTTGAAAGAACTCAGGAAATATTGTTCCCATGAGTCCTTCTTGAGAGAACTACCAGTCGATGGACTTCAGGCAGCCAAGAGATGAATGGATTTCAGAAGTAAAGAATCTTCCAGCAGTAGGGCAAGGTTGCTTGCAAGGGAAAATTACAAATGCATATACTCTCTGAACCTAGGATTCCCACTTCTAAATACTATATATTCTGACATTTGAAAAACGTATTTTCATAGGTGACAATGAAACATAACTGAGGTTATTCACTGCAACATTGTTTATAACAGCAACAGACTGAAAACAACTTGAGGGTCCTAAGAGAATGAGGGCTCCAAACAAACTCAATGCCCATCCACAGTATAAAGAATAAGTTGTGCTTTTTTATACAATAGAATAATCTTCAGCAAAAGATTCTATACTTTATGTTACAATGCATGTAACACTCAAATATAAGCAAACTTAATCTATAAGGTTAGGAGCCAAGATAGATTTTACCTTGGGAGGGGTCAGTGCTGGAACATGAGAATTCCATAGCTCTGGTCATGTTTTGTTTACTTGATCTGAGTGCTACTTGTGTTTAACTTATAGAAATCCACTCAGCTTTATCTCTATAATCCGTGCACATTTTCATATGTATGTTAGACATTGGGGCACCTGGCTGGCTCAGTCAGATCATATGACTCTGGATCTCAGGGTCGTATGTTCAAGTTCCACTTTGGGCAGAGATTACTTAAATAAATAAAAACTTTTTTTGAAAAAGATATCAACAGAAACTTTATCTAAGACGGAGGAAAACAGTTTCCAGGGAAAAGGGAAGAAAGTCAAGAAAAATCCATTCACAGTGTTTTTGGGCAACCAGTGGGTCTGGATGTAACTGTCACTGTTACTGAAGGATTAATGAAAATGGAAAGGATCCAGTATGATAAATAGATGTCACAAAGTAGGAAAAAACACATTGGAGGAGAAGTATAAAATAAGCAAAATCTAGGTTAAGGATGTTCTATGACCAAACATGAGGAACCATAGTTGATAATCATTGACTGTGTAACTGTTTCATTGAAATTTATGATATTTTTCTACTTTTCTTCAATTTTTAAATTACATTTTTATCTCCACATTTTTTTTGCAATTCTACTTTTGTTTGCAATTTGTCATAAATAATTACTTAAATGCTTAGTTTATGGAAGAATTATTCAAGGAAACAAGGCAATTTTATAATCAAAATTCTCCATGCTCTCAGTAATGTATAGAATTGTTGAATAACTATATTGTATGTTATATTCTATGTTAACTATACTGGAATTAAAATAAAAAGCTTAATAAAAAATTTAAAAAAAATTCTCCATGCTCTGAAAGAAAATAAAACGTGGGTTCTGTGAAAAAGAAGGGATAAGACAATAAAATATATTAGGAAAAAAAGAATGAAGGCATTAAGACTATAAGAAGATGATAATTATAAAAAATAGTAAAGAACCAACATACATATACTTGGTCCTACTAAAGAAGAAAACAGAACAAAATATTAAAAGGTATAATTTTTTAACCTTGCTAAATGAAAGGCCCATATTAGTTCATCGTCACTGAAAAAGTAATAAGAATGATAGAGATGGAGCCACATATTGTCAAGGAAAATAATAATCACAGACACATATAGCATTTACAATGTGCCAGACACAGCTCTGAGTTCCTTTATATATTAACTAACTTGATATTCATAGAAATGAGTATATGCTATTATCAGCCCCAAGAACATTTGAAGGTCAGTATTAGGAAAAATAAAGAAATGGCTAGAGGCAGTTATCTGTGGAAAATGCACATCATAGGGGACTGCTCAAAATGTCTGGCAGAGGAGTTAGGGCAGGGGACTCCAGGGGAGGTACCTCCTTGTAGTCCCTGACTGCTCAGCTCACAGCTGAAGAGATGGGGCTCTAACTCAAAAGCAAACAAAGGATCAGTGGTTACCTAGGGCTGCAGGTGGGAGCTGGGAGTGAATGCAAGTGGGCACCGGGTTTCTTTTTGGGGACCAAAGAAAAGTTCTCCTGGTGGGCCCAGGCTTTCAGCTGGGGATTGGGGGGTTGCTGTGGCACTGCTCTGAGCGAGCCCCACCCGCTCTGCGCTTGCCCTTCAGGAACTCCAGCCTAGGAGGATGGGTACATTCCGATTCCGCTCTGGATCTACAAAAAGTTCCTGGAGCCATACATAAACCCTCTGATTTCCCCCCTTTGTTAGTCACATGTGGCTTAGAAAAGCTCTAGTAGAATACCATGATAAAAACAAAGGCGAAGTACAAGGCTGCAGGCATAAATGGATTACCAACAAAAGATCAACGTAAATCTCTGATAAAAAGAAAGACTAAAGTGATGGTTCCAAAGGATCTCATTGTTTTTAAAATGGACCTGAGAAGGGGCACGTGGGTGGCTCAGTCGTTTAAGTCTGCCTTCTGCTGAGGTCGTGATCCCAGGGTCCCGGGATGGAGCCCCTTGGGAGGCTCCCCGCTCAGCAAGGAGTCTGCTTCTCCCTCTGCCCCTCAACCGGCTTGTGCTCTCTTTCTCTCTCCCTCTCTCAGATAAATAAATAAAATCTTTCTAAATAAATAAATGCAAAGAGAAATTCTAAAATCAGATTCCAGTGATGGTTGAACAACTCTGTAAATGTATTAAAAGTCATTGACTTGTGTCCTAAAAAGAATAAATTAAAAAAAAAAGAATAAATTTTATTGTAAGTAAATTATACCCCTGTATAAATATAAAAAATAAAGCTGTCTTTAAAAAGGAAACAAATGAAAAGACAGAGCCCCCCAAATGGGTCAATTATATTGTGATCTGCTTGAAGAAAAATTGAATAAACAGATGGGTGGTGGTCTGCATGGTGCCCATAAAAGGGAACCTGGGTGGTTATAAATTTACAGCAGTATTCGGGCTCAGCATTTGTGATGATGGAGTAGTTCAGTGCCCTGAGCTGTGTGCTAGAGGTAATAGAAGTACCGGGGCATACAAATTGGGGGTACTGACCATTAGAAATGGCTATGAATGCTAGCTAAGGGTTTGGGGAACACTCACTATGTGTGCCAGACATGGTTCTAAGAACTTAAATGAATTATTCCATATAATCCTATCAACAGCTCTTGGACATAAATACAATTATAATCTCCATTTTATAGATCAGGAAATTGAGGTATAGAGAGTAGGAGCACTTTGCCCAACATAACAGGGCTAAGACTTTGAAAACCTGGGATTAAACCAAGCAGCCCTACTTCAGAACTTAAGAATATTTAAAAAAATTTTTTTTTCAAATTATTTTTTAAGTAAACTCTACCCCCCAGCGTGGGGCTCAAACTCATGACTCTGAGATCAAGAGTTGCAAGCTCTACCCACTGAGCCAGCCAGGACCCTCCAAGAACCCAGATTTTTATATATTATGCTCTTGTCCATAAATATAATCTTGTCACACATGCATTTTTCAGTGTATTTTTATTGGCTTCTCCTTTTTGCTCCTTCTCCTCTCCCCTACCTTCTTTCATTAACCCCTTCCTCAGGTAACCTATATAATTAAATTTCTTTTCCTCTGTGCTTATATTCATATATTGACATATATGCGCACTCAGGCATATAAAAAATTCATAGTAATTGTTTACAGGGCTGAGATCACATTCTACATCTTGTTCTTTCACTAACGATTTCTCAGGAAAAGTCCACAACTCATCTAGTATGCCTCTGGCCATTATGGCTGTTCCCTTATATTATTTCTACAAGAACATGTTCTAATTTCTGCTTCAACCCTATAATTCAATGTGTGCCCCCTCAGCTCCGGCAGCCACACACCAGGCCCTACGGCTTGGCGATGGGAAAGGTGCCGTGAGAAAGCTGAGACTCCTTGCTCCAGGTTTTGTTTGGAGCCGGCCTGCCTGGGGCGCATCTACCCCTTCTTCTCCAGGTGG
>NW_027397101.1:3372702-3489039 GCF_003265705.2 Callorhinus ursinus
AGTCGATTAACACAGATTTTTTATGTTGTATGTATTATAGACTGTATTCTTACAACAAAATAAGCTAGAGAAAAGAAAATCGTAAGAGAAAAATACATTTACAGCACTGTACTGTATTTATCACACACACACAAAATCCACATTTGCAATGACATGGATGGGACTGGAGGGTATTATGCTAAGCAAAATAAGTCAGAGAAAGACAAATACCAGATGATTTCACTCATAGGTGGAATTTAAGAAGCAAAACAGATGAACACAGGGGAAGGGAAGGAAAAATAAAATAAGATGATAAATTGAGAGGGAGACAAACCATAAGAGACGCTGAACTGTAGGAAACAAACTGAGGTTGGTTGCCGGAGGGGAGGTGGGTGGGGGGAGAGGGTAACTGGGTGATGGGCATTAAGGAGGGCACTTGACGTAATGAGCACTGGGTGTTATATGCAACTGATGAATCACTAAATTCTACCCCTGAAACTAATAGTACACTACATGTTAAACTAAACTGAATTTAAATAAGAAAATTAAAAAAAATCCACATATAAAGGGTCCCATACAATTCAAACCCATGGTATTCAAGGGTCAACTGTATAGTGTATTACTAGAAAATCTGAGGCTGTGGCCAACAGACCAGAAGACAACTGCCATTGAAAAGACAGGTACTTATTCATTTGACAGAGACAGAGACAGCGAGGGAACACAAGCAGGGGGAGTGGGAGAGGGAGAAGCAGAATTCCCCCCGAGCAGGGAGCCCGATGTGGGGCTTGATCCCAGGACCCTGGGACCACGACCGGCTGAGCCACTCAGGCACCCCAGGTACTCACAGTTCCCAAGAGGGAGCCTGCTATGCCTGGGGGACCACACCGGAAAGCACCAGGGTCCATTAGGAGGCAGGTGGGGGTGGGAAATGTGAGCCAGAGCCCCTGCTGGTTTCTGCAGGAAGGAACTGGGAAAGAACCAGCAGGTTTAGAAACCAGTTTGGATAATTTCAGCAGACTCTGGGCCCTGGGGGCTGTCCCCTGGTGTCTGACACCCGGCCCTGGGTGATAGGGCAGGTGGGTAGTGGCTCAGAAGGAGGAGGTGGTTGGGGTTGGGATCTGTTGGTTTGCATCTGAAAGGCACACTCACAGACAGGTGGTTTACTATCTCAAGGAATCAGCTAACCCTGGGAGGGCCAGTCCCTGCAGGGCCAGCAAGGCCTCAGATGGGAAAACATCAGAATACAGAAACTACAAGACAAGGCTGATACAGGGCTTCACTACAGTAGCGTCTTTTGCATGAAGCAGCCTACAGGGGAGCTATCTTTTCATGGGGATATGATTTGTTTCCCTACTTAGTATGAATAAAGGGACAAAATTAGGAACAACAATAATACCCACCTAATAACTTGTAAGGATTATTCTATTATTTGTTTTTATTATCTGCTTCAGTAGTGAGGGTTGAGGAACTTGGATTTCCTTGGAAAACGTTTTTTTTTTTTTTTAATTGTCTAAATAGGCATTTAAATACTTATGACTATTGAATACTTGGAGCAAGAAGTCTCCAAGGATATACTTCCCATCCCTGTCCTCAAGGGCGTACTTACCCAGGAATAATTCATATGCAATCCCTTTATAAGGGCCAAACAAAAGTGTGGCTTTACAGGTATTATTTTAGGGGCACCTGGCTGGCTCAGTTGGTGGAGCATGCGACTCTTGATCTTGGCGTTGTGAGTTCGAGCCCCAGGCTGGGTGTAAAGATTACTTAAAAATAAAATCTGGGGCAACATAACAATAAAAAAATTAAAAAAAAAAAGAACATAACAATAAAAAAATTAAAAAAAAAACCAGAAACTAATGATGTAATATATGGTGATTAACATAACAATAAAAAATTTTAAAAAAAAATCTGGGGCACCTGGGTGGCTCAGTCGATTGAGTGACTTACTCTTGATTTCAGCTCAGGTCATGATTTTTGCACCCCCACCCCCGACTCGTGCGCACACGCGCACTCTCTCTCTCTAATTAAAAAATAAACAAGCAAAATCTTTAAAAAATAAAGGTATTACTTTTATCTTATTCACACAAATCTGTTCTTTTTTGCCCAGGGAGCCTGATGGTGCTGTCCTGCCACCAGGTGGCGCTCACTGGAAGTTTTCGTCCACCATTTCCTACTTTTTCTTTCTCAACCTCCTTTCTTCCTTCTTGACTGGATTTTTGGCTGTAAGACAGCATTAACCCAACAACACTCAGTGTTCATAATGTGTCGGGTACTGGACTAGGCCTTAGGAATAGAAGGCAAATGAAGGGCGAATAATAAGGAAAAAATTTTAAAACATTTACAAATAATTCACTGAACACCTGTTCTTAAGCAGGCACAGCTTCAGCCCTGGGGATAGATACACTGACAAGCAAAACAAACATTCCTGCTTTTGTGGAGTTTACATGCCAGCAAGGGGAGGCACACAGAAAATCATATAGCTCATAAATGAATTAATACGTTTGAAAGTCAGAGTGCTCTAAAGGAAGTAAAATATAAAAGGGCCAAAGGGAGAGTGGGAGTGCTGGGGGGCTGGATGTAACTTTAAACAGGGTGGTCAGGGTAGACCTCATTGGGAAGGTGACATCTGAGAAAGACTTGTAGGAGATGTGAGCCCTGAGAATAACCGGGGGGAGAACCTTCGAGGCGGCGAGCAGCCAGGGTAAAGGCCATGTGATTGACTGACTGGAGGAAGCGCAGGTTTCAAGAGGAATGAAACACAGGGAGTGAGGGGAAGAGGGCAGGGAGGAGCGGCGGGGGCGGGGGGCCTGACACCTTGGGGCTTTGAGGCAGACATGGACTTTGGCTTTCCTCAGAGGGCACTGGGGAGTCACTGCAGGCTCTGTGACAGGCTCTGACTTACATTTGTAAAGGAGCGCTCTGGCTGCCATGTGGCGAAACATATTGTTAAAATGTTCCGTAAATGTTAATGGTTAATTGTACAACGATTCCACATGTATAACAATAAAGCCATATATGTATTTCATGTAGCCGACAAATATTTTTGTATATAAAGCAGATATATGAACACAGTTGTCAGTTCATAGCAAATCATCTGGAAGGACATGTACCGATTTCAACAGAAAGAGAGGTAATAGGAAGGGAATGGAGGGGAGATTTGCTCTCTACTCTTTATCAATAGTGTGCATTTTGCTTGAAGTTTTTATATGGTAAGCATATATTCCTTTTGTAATGTCAAAATGATGAAACAGAAGGCAAGCTGAGGACAAAGCAGAAGCTGACATCCCACAACCCCCGCCCCCCGCCATGGGATATATGTGACATTCCTCAGACACTCCTGGCTACCCTAAAACTAAGCAAAGGAAAAACAAATAGTTAACTTATAGAGATCACAATCCTGCAAGACCTGAGTCTCCCTCAGTTTACAAATGTCCTAGTGATTTACAAGGAAGAAGCTTTCTTATCAATAGCCTAACATCCAGAGGGCCTTAACTCAGTGTCCTGAAGCCCTAACATCACCCTCCCCTCCATAAAATTGAGGGAGGCTGAGGCAGAAGGAAATGTAAATAAAATTGAATTTCTTTTAAACCTACAGCCCATTGATAAGGACGTGTGATAGGAGGAATGTAACATTCCTTCAGGAAGCTCCCAACTATCTTACTGTTAATGCCTTACTAGAAGGAAAAATAACCTTAACTTGACAAATAGCAAAGCCTCCGGTATCCTGTGTGTCTTAATACATGAAAGTTCTCTCAAAACCTCTCTTTCCTTACCTCCCCAACCCCATAGTACAGAATCAGCCACCCCTCACAACCTGGGGACAGCAGCTCTTCCTGCCCAGGGGGCCTGTCCCCGTGCTTTCATAAACCACCATTTTGCACCAAAGACGTCTCAAGAATTCTTTCTTGGCCCTTGGCTCTGGACTCCATTGCACTGAACCTCACCTATATTCCAAAGCTACATCAAAAACAATTCTGTTAGGACACAGCTGACTTCCTGTTTTGAGGAGAAAGAGGCACATATGGGAAAGAAAGATAACCTTATGTCTTCTTGTATCTAGTTACTTATGTGCTCAGTCACATAATAGGACCTTTTGAGGACTTTGAGGATACTTGAAACAATATTTACAACAGTTCTTAACTCTCAAGAACATTTTCTTTAGGGAGAGAGTGGGTGCACAAACGGGGGGAGGGGCAGAGGGCAGAGGGAGAGGGAGAGTCTGAAGCAGGTTCCACACCCAGCACGGAGCCTGACGTGGGGCTTGATCTCGCAACCCTGAGATCATGACCCGAGCCAAAACCAAGAGTTGGACACCCAACCCACTGAGCCACCCAGGTACCACAAAAATATTTTTTGATATAAGAAACTGGGCCCGGAGAGTTTTCTCTCCTCTTGAACCTAGTAAGATGGCAATAAAGGAGTTAGATGTTAAAGTATAAACTTACCACTACAACAAAACAGCAAAGAAAACACTTATAAGGGGAGCCATGAAGTGGTCTTAGGTTTTGCAAACACCAGCTCTCCCTCACAGGTACCTCACAGGGGAAATGTGCACAGGGGAGATCAGGGTGGCGGCAGCAGTTAGGTGTTCGGAGAGTGCCGGCGCAGGCCTCCTCGTGGGGATGGGCTGTCGGGGCTCCCCAAGCCTCTTTGACCCTTCACCATACTCCAGCAGCCTGACAAGTTGACAAAAACCACCTTCAGCAAGGCTCTTCTCCTGAGGGCACCTGGGTGGCTCAGTTGGTTAAGCGACTGCCTTCGGCTCAGGTCATGATCCGGGAGTCCCAGGATCGAGTCCCGCATCGGGCTCCCTGCTCGGCGGGGGGTCTGCTTCTCTCTCTGGCCCTCCCCCCTCTCACGTACTCTCTCTCTCTCTCTCATTCTCGCTCTCTCAAATAAATAAATAAACCTTTAAAAAAAAAAAGGCTCTTCTCCTGAATCTCACATTCAAGTTCCAGGTTCACTTTCTCGAATGCACCCAGGCCCCAACTCCCTACATCATCCTTAGGTCTTCGTACTAATAACCAGTCCTTACACCACACGCCTTGCATGACAACTACTGTACTGTATCAGCTTCACACTTCAACATCTCTGAAAAGCAGGATGTAGGTTACAGTCAGTGGGGGGCCTCACCGTTGATGGTGGCCCAGTGGTTGTCAAGACTATTCTCATGGCCTGTGCTTGCATGAAATTGGACATGGCTGTTGATGTTCAGCCTGATATTGTTGAACAGCTGTTGTTCATTCACCTAAATCATATGCATTATGGTAGCACAGGCTGCATTTAATTACTATTTGAGGGTGCCTGAGTGGCTGGGTAGGTTAAGTGTCTGCCTTCGGCTCAGGTCATGATCTCAGGGTCCTGGGATCGAGCCCTGCATCAGACTCCCTGCTCAGCGGGGAGTCTGCTTCTCCCTCTGCCCCTCCCCCTGCTTGTGCACGTGCTCTCTCTCTCTCTCAAATAAATAAATAAAAATTTTTAAAAAGCATGTTTGAAGTGTTTTTGTCAGTCTGCTCTGTCCAGTATGGTAGCCACTATCTATGTGAGGCCATGGAGCCCTTGATATGTAACTAGTCCAAATTAAGATGTGCTGTGGTATGAAAAAAGGAATCAAAATTTCTCATTAAGGATTTGTATGTTGGTTATATGCTAAAAGTATGCTATTTCAGATACACTGGGTTAAATGAAATAGGTTAAAATTACTTTTTTTACTTTTTTGAATGTGGCTACTAGAAAACTTAAAATCACATTAAGTGACTTGCATTCTACTCTTTTTGACAATGCTCATCTATAAAATAACACCGATTTAGCATTGATCACAGGCAGGCACTGAATAGAGCAGGATATATATATATATATATAATAAAAGTCAGTGCCTAAATAGTCTGAAAGAGCTCTTTTTCTTTAATGGAGAGTAGATATACAATAGAAAATGTAATAGTGAAGCATGTCAGCATTTCTTTATTTATTTAAAAGATTTATTTATTTATTTTAGAGAGAGAAGAGGGTGGGCAGAGGGAGAGGAGAGAGAGAATCTCCAGCAGACTCCCCGTTGAGTGCAGAGCCCCATTCAGGGGACCCGATCGATCCCAGGACCCTGAGATCACGACCTGAGCTGAAATCAAGAGTCAAAAGCTTAACTGATTGTGCCACCCAGGTGCCCCTGAAGCATGTCCACATTTAAATAGGAATGAGTGATCGTGGAATTCCATGTGCCTAAAACCCAGCCAGGAACAGCCTGAAGCCCTCTGGACCACCCCAGGGCCATCTCCTTCCCTCCCTACACCCAGAGATAACCACCCTCCTGAATTTTGTGTTTAGCATTCTCTTCTTTTTTTCTTTTCTATCTTCTCCAGTTTTCTCACATATGTAGGTCTCCCTACAGGTTTCTCTTTGCAACTTCCGTCCCTCTTTTTAAAATTTTAATTGCAGCAAAATACACGTAACATAAAATTTACCATCACAACCATTTCCAAGTGCAGAGTTTGGTAGTGTTAAGAATATTTCCACCGTTGTCCAGAGCTTTTTCATCTTGCGTGATGGAAAACGATATCCTTTTTAAAATGGAAGCACAGGGTGCCTGGGTGGCTCAGTTGGTTAAGCGACTGCCTTTGGCTCAGGTCATGATCCTGGAGTCCCGGGATCGAGTCCCACATCGGGCTCCCTGCTCAGCAGGGAGTCTGCTTCTCCCTCTGACCCTCTTCCCTCTCGTGCTCTCTCTCATTCTTTCTCTCTCAAATAAATAAATAAAATCTTTTAAAAAATAAAATAAAATAAAATGGAAGCACAACTGTGAGCAAGAAACTGCTGTTGTCCCAGTCAGATGCAGGCTCCAGTGGAAAAGAGAGGCCCGGGGCCTCGTCTGACCTCCGTTCCCCTGTGAGTTTCAAGGGTCTCTTTTGGGAGAGTAGAGGCGACGCGGTGACTGCGTCCTGGCTAGCATGGGGTCCACCCCTGCTGGGGCATCAGGTGGGATACGGGGTGGGCCAGAGCAGGAGGCCAGAAAGGATAGCGTGCCACTTCATTTTGTATTTTCTGCAGTTTCTGTTCACAATGGCCAACCTCCAAATCTCAGGAGTGGGTCAACACAGAACTTCCCTTTGGGGTGCAGTAAATACCCACTGTTCATCTTTTCTCTCTGGCTTTGTCTGGCTGTCTTTTATCTATTTTTTGAGATGAAGAGCACTTTATCTTCCAACCCTTCTGTTTTGTGACCGGGCCCTTGGGTTTGTAAGAGCGGCTTTTGTTCTGAATGTTCCTTTCCATGTCCTTCTTTCTTGCTCCATGATGCAGCGTTTCATCCCTCTGAAGACACTACAGTTTTTTGTTTTTTTTTTTTTTAAGATTTATTTATTTGAGAGCAAGAGCATGAGCTGTCTCCTCCCAACACAGTCTTTCTGTCTCTCTGACTCCTGTTTTGGCCCCTAACTTCCATGATAGGGGCAGTCCTCAGATGTCTGGTGAGCTGATTATCTTTTCGTGAGTACAAATGGGGTGCTAAAAAGCTGGCAGGAAACTCTACACACACTGATGGGGCTTTAGGCTTTGGGTGGACCGTTTGGGGGAGGATCCCATACTGTGAACACCTTCAGGCCTTCCCTGGTCTGGAGGGTGCGAAGTATCTCACGGTGACAGGATAAATGCAGAGCAGGGGTAGGGCTAGGGGTCCCTGTATCAGGCACTTACTATACACACATTCACAGAATCCCTTGTTTTGTTTGGGTGACTGCTGGTTATTTTCCGGTATGATACTAACACCCTCTACTGGGCCTGGCTCTCCCAGTCTGCGGACCCTGTGTTAGCCTCTGCATAGAGAAATCCTTTGCGTTACAGGCAGAGGCGTGAAATGGGCAGGGCGCCCAGGGGTCCACCTTCTCATGCAGTGCTCAACGACCACCCTCTCGGCCCAGCTTTCCCATCGGGGAGATGGTGTCGCCTGCAGTGGAGACTTTTGAGAATTTGGGGGCATAATAGGGCCATCTGGTTCTCAGTTTCCTCCAGTTTGCCAAACCATTAGTAGCCCTTCATCCATCTACCTTCCAACTTCCAAAATATTACTGATGTTAGCATCTCTCAGCATCTTACCTTTGGTGATGTCTTTTTTAACAGACATTCTTGTGTTGCAGTTTTGAAGTCAAGGCATGAAATTACTTGGAGGCTTCTTTCCTTTTTCTTTTTTTGTTTTTGTTTTTAGATTTTATTTATTTGAGAGAGAGAGTGAGTGTGCGATAGAGTGCACACATGAGCAGGGGCAGAGGGAGAGGGAGAAGCAGGCTCCGCACTGATCAGGAAGCCTGACGTGGAGCTCGATCTGGGACCCTGGGAGCATGAGCTGAAGGCAGACACTTAACCAACTCAGCCACCCAGGCTCCCCTGGAGGTTTCAGTCCATCATTTTAACGTACATCAGTGGTCTCCCTTTGTCCCCACTTCTTTACAGGGCAGAGTGGACATGCGGTGACCACAACTTGATTGTGTGCCGCATTCACGGTATCTGTCCAAACAGCATCATAACCAAGAAGTAGCTCCCTGGGAGCGAGAAGGTGTGTGGATGGGTGGAGACAGCTCCTTCATTTCTGGAACAATAGCCCTCCTCCATTGCTCCCTCCACTGCACCTGCGGTAGGACGCCTGGTCATCTATTTCTGTCTACAATCTACCCCTCCAATGGCTTTTCACTGCAGGTTCAGTGACACAGAACAAAGCATCACTGTGGCTTCCTTCCTCGTGTTTACATACAGCACAGATCTGCAACTGGAAACGCTTTTGTTATATTGTAGATTATTAATCGTTGTACAATAAGATCTTTGATGGGGCACCTGGCTGGCTCAGTTGGAAGAGCATGTGATTCTTAGCTCTCAGGGTTCGAGCCTCATGTTGGGTATAGAGATTACCTAAATAAACTGACAAAATGAAATTTAAAAAATCTCTAAAGGGGTGCCTCTTGGCTCAGTTGGTTAAGCATCTGACTTTTGGTTTTGGCCCAGGTCATGATCTCAGGGTCGTGAGATCGAGCCCTGCATTGGGCTCCACGCTCAGCTGAGTCTGCTTGAGATTCTCCCTCTCCCTCTGCCCCTCCCTCCGCTCTCACACACACATTCTCTCTCTCTCTCTCAAATACATTAATTTTAAAAAATCTCAAAAGAATAAGATCTTTGATTAAACTATTTGGCCACGAGCTCATTTTGTTTCTCATGGAACATAATGTATGTGAGTAACTCTGTAGACAGGTTTCTAATGGAATGGTAACATGTACCTATCTGCTTCAGTAAGTAAAGCTTTTGAATAACAGATTGGCCATTTTTGTATTTACTCTGTGTTCAGCAATGAATCATTTTGTCCTTTTTTTTGTACTTCTTCTGGAAAAGTGCCTCATCATCACCACCTTTTACTGTTGAAGAACTCAAAAGCTTTGGTGGCACCCTCTGACCAGGTTTTGTAACTTTGCTGGGGAAGACCCGGGCAAGCAGAAGCTCCAATCTAATTAAATTCAGTTTTCAGATATTCATTGTGGCACCTCCCATTAAGTTTCTAAGTAAGTTCTACACCCACTGTGGAGCTTGAGCTCATGATGCTGAGATCCAGACCCATCTCCTAGTAAGTTTTAATGTTCAACTGCTTTGTGTAAAATTACACCTGCAGGTTTGCTTGACCCAACAAATCCTGACATTCTAAATCATTCTGGACTCACAGTTACCTTGGGTATTTGAAAGATTTTTCTGATCTGTAGAATATAAAATACTGTTTCCATCATTATTTTACATTTCTGTGAACACTTTTGGGCCACTAATCCCTTTTTTTAAAAGTGAAATGGAGTAAAATATAACCCAATAGCAATAATAAAGATTGTGAATTTGAGGGGTGCCTGGGTGGCTCAGTTGGTTAATTGTCTGCCTTTGGCTCAGGTCATGATCTCTGGTCCTGGGATCGAGCCCCGCATCTGACTCCCTGCTCTGCAGAGAGCCTACTTCTCCCCCCACTCTCTGCTGCTCCCCCTGCTTATGCTCTCTCTCTCTCAAATAAATAAATAAAATCTTAAAAAAATAATGGCAAATTTGATACCCAAATCGACTGGTAAGCCAGCCAATGGTGTGAAAAATACATTAACCAGGATGAACCTTGTCAAATCAATTGTTACTTAAGACAATCTGATCAATGCTGTCCTTATGGAAAATGCTCAACATTTAAATATGGAATGGTTGTGAACAAAACAGGGTTTTTGTGAAGTCGCTACAATCTTACATCTCCAATTCAAGATGTGTGACTACTACTGTGTCATTGCATTTTCCTCTGAAACCTCCAGATGCCTGGAGAGGTTACGAGGTTCCACACTTTGGGAACATTGGTCTGAGAAGAGGACCCCTTGGAAAGTAGGTGCGAGCCCACAGGGACCCAAGGATTCATCTGGACTTTGTTAGCTCTTGCATGATTTTCTCACCAAAATGCCTACTGGGCTTTCCTGGTGGATTTCCCCAGATTCCTCAGCCTTGGAATCTGTCTGCCCATCTCCCCCACGTGTGTGGCATAGTGGCCAGCACAGAGTAGGTACTGTTATTACAGGCCTTCTGTTGGGCTTGTCGGATGAATTGCATATAACACAATTGACTAGGGAATACAACGTGCTATTATTGATTGTAATGCAATCAGAATTGGAACTATGGATCCATCAGATTCAGCACCTCAAAGAGAGAAGAAGCCTGTGGCACTGGCCAAGAACAGATCCGTGGAGTGGCCTTGTCTACCAGCACGTGGCAGGGGAGTAAGGTGAGAAAAATGGCTTGGGGAGTGCATTGTGGAAGGTGGTGTGCACCACCCTGCCGCGGCTGATATGCCCAGAGAGCTTATCAGTCTTGAGCAGATACAAGACGCAAAGGCCAGAGTGCTTTCTGATATGTGGATTTTATGGCTGTACACAGCCAACTATTCAAAATGACCTCTACTGGGGCCCTTGGCTGGCTAAGTCGGAAGAGCATGCGACTCTTGATCTCAGGGTTGTGAGTTCAAGCCCCACGTTGGGTGTAGAGATTACTTAATTAAACTTAAAAAAAAATGACCTTTATTATTTAAATTTTGGTAGGAAAAAAATGAACGAAACTGTCAATCCTTCCTTTGAAATAACTGCTTTCAAAATGTAATTTTTGAAAACCCGAGTTTCTTAGGAATGCAGCTATCTGATTATTTTGCTAATAAAAGACATCTTTTCTACTGAATCACTTTATTGTACACCTGAAACTAATATAATGCTGTATGTTAACTATACTGAAATTAGAAATTTTTTAAAAAGCTCTTAAAAAAAAAGTCTTCTGAGGGGCACCTGGGCGGCTCAGTTGGTTAAGCATCTGACTCTTGGTTTCAGTTCAGGTCATGACCTAAGGGTCATGAGATTGAGTCCCGACGTCAGGCTCAACATCCAGCACAGGGTCTGCTTGTCCCTCTGTGCTCCCCCGCCACCCCCCTTCATAAATAAATAAAATCTTAAAAAAAAAAACTTCTGAATAATTAATACTTTGTTTTTTTAAAGAGCAGTTTCAGGTTTACAGAAAATTGTTTGAAAAGTGTTCACATTTCTCCACCATCCCCTATTAACACCCCACATTAGTGTGATGCATTTATTGTAACTGATGGACCAATATTATTATTATTATTTTTTAAAGATTTATTTATTTATTTGAGACAGTGAGTGAGTGTGAACGGGGGAGGGAAGAGGGAGAGAGAATCTCAAGCAGACTCCCTGCTGAGCGTGGAGCCCAATGCGGGGCTCCATCTCACAACCCCGAGATCATGACCTGAGCTGAAATCAAGCCAGATGCTTAACTGACCGAGCCACCCAGGTGCACTGGACCAATATTATTATTAACCCAAGTCCTTAATTTACATTGGGGTTGACTTCGTGTTGTACATCTTGTGGGTGATGACAAACGTATCCGCCATTACACATAACACAGAACAGTTTTAGTGCCCTAGAAATCCTGTGCTCCAACGTCTTATTTTCTATAAGCCACTCTGGGTCAACCCTTCCTAAAAGAGAATTCTGATCCAGACTTGCTCTTGCTCAAAACCCTCAGTGGCCCACAGCATGCAAGCGCATTTGCCTAGTGCTGAGGGCTTTTCAGCCCAGCCAGCAGCCATAAGCACCCGTGTCCCCACCACTTCCCTGTCAGGTGGCTCTACTCCCAAGGGTGGATCGTCTGACAGCGCCTACACACAAGGCACCCACGGCCCTCACTCTCCCGTGTCCATGCCTGTTTATCTGTTCTCTCTGGACAGAGGCCCCGGTGCCCTTCTCACAGCGGCAGCCCACCTCTGCTCCCTTGTGTAGTCCTCCTGCTTCTCTGAGCCTCCTTGACAGTGTCCCTGTGTCTCCTCAATGGCATCTATTGTTTTCCATCTTGTTTAGTTATATTGGTCTTACCTTCCCCAGCTGAGCACAGTGGAGAAGAGAATCAAGGTCTTTCTTGCTAGCCTTGAGCTCAGTATTCAGGATACACATATGTAAAATGGGCCTGGTAAGTATGGTGTCCACTCCCCGAAGCTGCTTGAGGATTCAGTGTGCTGACTCCTGCAGAGTGCCTGCAAGGCGGCCTCGCTCCCAGGACTTGTTCGCCAAGTGCTAGCAGCTTAATCACGGCCGCCACCACCACCACCTGCTACTACTATGCTCTTCCTCCTCCTACGACCAACCCCTCTTCCTGCAGGGTCATCTCCGGGCGGGGGGACATCTTTGTGTCCTCCACAACACGAGGCATGATGATAGCAAGGGCTCCATGAACACTTGATGAAGCAGCTGGAGCCGTGTGGTCCCACACAGAAAGCAAGCCCAAAACAAACCAACACGACGGATTTGCATGGCAACAGTGGCATTCCTTGGAGCCCTCTCCAAATGAGCCAGCCCCCATCCTCCCAGAGCCAGAGAGAAAGAAAGCGATAATGAGCATCTTATGGTGATGTGGCAGTTCAGTTTGCTGTGTCACAGGCTCTCAGGGCAGGGGACGTGGGAGCAGCTCAGGGACCTCAGGAGAGGACAACAGAGGATGCCAGTGTCTTTAAAAATGGGAATCAGTACCTGGTGTAGGCTCCAGGGAAGATTTCTGCTTGATTCTGGTTTGCTTGGTGGAGGCAGCAGCATGTGACCTATAGGATAGAATCCCAAAAGGAAGGAGCCAGACTCCCAAAAACAGAAACCAGAGGAGGGGCACTGTTCCACTCACCAACCTAGAAGAGGAACAGATGTCCTTGGGGTTTCCTGTGGTCAATGCCAACCGTGCCCAACCATCTCCACACCTACAACCATTTATACTCCACTTCTTTTGATACCAAGGACAAGCTGCGCAGCCGCAGTGGGGCTTACTTTCCCACCTCTTCTCCAGGGAACTGGCTAATGTTGAGCAGGATCCTAGGCCAGTCTGGAAGCACTGGCTGGGTGACCAGCCTTAGCTTCATCTGCCATCCACACCACCACGGTGTGCTTATGGGTGCTCCTAGCACCTGAAATGTAAGGTAGTATGTATGGAGCAGAAGAAGAAAGACAAGACCCTACCTAGGTGGGTAGCAGCTGGGGTAGGCAGTGGTGAGATGGATTGGAACACTGCAATTCCACCCAAAGGAATTGCCATCGACCGATGCTGACTGTCCTCTGAGCTCTGAGGACAGACCCCAGGGAATGATACTTGCTCAGTAATTGGCTGGACTGACAGGCCTGCTTGGGCAGGGGCAGGAGGTAACACCTGGCAGCTTTGGATGGAAGCCAGTTTGAGGAGTTCATTTATTTCCACCCAGTTTGGGCCCAAGGGAAACAGCTTGTCTGTATATGCTGGTTCTGGAAACCGGGAGAGGAAGCTCTCTACCATTTTTTGATCTCCTCCTTTCAGACTGTCCTCTCTACTGAGGCCATGCACTCTCAGGGCTGGATGTGGGGACAGGTGTAGTGAGAGTAGAGCCAAGTCAGGGCTAGGAGTCGGTGGGAACATGGTGGGGAAGGAAGGCACAGAAACCCAGGAAGAGGGCAAGGCTGCTAAGTGAAGGCCCCAAGGGAAGAGGGGGACTGGTGAGGCTCAGTCATGACCAGCTGGGTCCAGCTTCCTGTGACCTGATGGAAGGAGGTCAGTTTCCCAGCTCTGATTTGTAGACACAAACCCAGCTACCACCTCATCTCTCAGCGCCAGTCTCTCCTGTCTCTCTCCACCGCCCACTTCACCCCTCCTCTCCTAGCCACGCCCAAGCTGGCTGAATTTTCCCTTTTCTCTTCTCTCATTATGCCCTAGGAGTGGGTCAGTCACAGCACTTACCACTTGCGTTGTAATTATGTGGCCATCTTGTTCATGAACCTGTGTGTCTGGGAGCGGGGCTGGGCCTCATTCATCTGGTACCCCCTGGGCTAGCCTGGTATCTGGCAATGCTTAGTGTTGGTAACCGTGCATTGTGACATATGGACCTCCTCAAGGTCACATAAACAGCTGCGTGACATGAAGCGTCAGGGGATTATCTTCCTGCATGAGGGTAATGGGTGGAATGTGGAGGATGGACAGACATTTTAAAAAGCAAACATAAAGTAGCTGAATTGTCAAGTTTTTTCCTTCTATAGATATGTACAAGATGCAGAAGAGAAATTGAGGCAGTTACTAGGAGAAGACTGCTTCCTATGTCTGCCCACATGGTTGGGCTGGTAGTGGACTGGGGCTGCATTGGAAAGAAAATAAGATCTGTTGTAGCACCTAATGGCGTCTCTAGACTTTGTTCCCTGACAAGAGTGAGGGTCGTGCTATATATCTAACTTCGTTTTACCTGTTTCTCCCGAATCCTCATAAGGAATTTCGTCTGGGTCAGCTGAGGGCACAGTCTTTTGATGCTTTTCTTAAACTGCCCTCAATTGTTCATAAATAACCATCAGCAGACACATCATCAATGGACAGTCTCACAGCTGAATAGAGGACTCCATCAGAATGGGTTAAAGAGCAACAGTAGTAACTGTTTAGGCTAACCCTCCTGCTGATGAAGATTAAAAATGTATCCCCTGACCAGACACAAGAGGACAAATGCTGTATGGCTGCAGGGCTGAGGGGCCTGGAGTGGACAAGTCCAGAGACAGGAAGTAGAATTGTGGTTACCAGGGACTGAAGGTGGGGAGGAACGAACAGTGTTTAATGGGTACAGAGTTTCAGTTTGGAAAGATGAGAAAGTTCTAGAGATGGATGGTGATGGTTGTGCAGCAATGTGAAGGTACTTAACGGCCACTGAACTGCACCCTTAAAAGTGGTTTAAATGGTAAATTCTGTTATGTGCAGTTTACCACAAAACACATTCCCTGAGGACAGGCAAGGCCCTGTGCCACCTTATGTGGCCACTCAAGAGAAGGGCCGTGCAAGATTTCCCCTCCGAGATGTCAAACTTGGTCTATCCGAGAAGACTCTGGTTCCAGAGTATTAGGGTCAAAGCGACTTAGGGCCCGTCCAGATCACCTGGTTGTGCTGGGTAATGCAGTGGGGACTGAGCTGGGGACCCAGCCACCAAGGAAGCTACTAAGTGGAAATGGGCATCCTTGAGACATTTAGTATTTCACAATCCTGAAAGGAATCAGACAGCACTTAAGAGTTAAAACTGGCAGGTAGGCAGTCCGGGAGGCCCTGTGATCTCAGGAGTGGCAACACGGCCACAATTCATGCCCATCAGAAGCCCTGAACACCGCGGTGGGTAGTTGGTAAAAACAAATACAGGTGCGAATTATCACTTAATACAACCAGGTACTTCTGGAGATAGTTTAAAACCTTGCTACTCAAAGGTGGTCTGCAAAGCACCAGCATGGGCTTTACGTGGAACTTGGCTCAACGTGCAGAACCCCAGGCCGCCCTAGACCTTTGGGATCAGGTCTGCACTATTAACAAGATCCTCAGATTTATTTACACTGTGAAGCTTGAGGACTGCTTGAAGACCTGGACTCCACGGAGAACAGTAAACATGTAAGGTTTATTCTTTTAGTAATCTCTACGCCCGATGTGGGGCTTAAACTCACGACCCGGAGATCAAGCGTTGCATGCTCTTCTGAGCGAGCCAGGTGCCCCTAAACGTGTACTTAATAGTGAACAGTTGGGAATTGTTCACGGAAGTAATCCATGATGCAATCCACTAGGGCTATCAAAGACATAGGGGAGTTTTACACTGGGAGGTTATCACTGGTACAGGGCACTTGCCTTGGGGAAGGTTACGTTCTATACCATTCATGAGAACTCTAGTCTTTAACGAAGGTTTTGGTGGACAGCAAGGGAGGCAGTCGACATCACATATCCCACTGACTCTACCCCCAACATGGGCTCTGCATTGCAGAGGGACAGGGTAGGTGGACCCTCAGCCTGGCTGTCTGAAGTCTGGTGTGGACCCCTCACCCTCCAGCCCAAGGAGGGGGTTCAGCTATTACTCCTTGGTTAAGACACATCTCTCTATGTGGGAATTCTTTAAGATTTTATTTAAGGGGGCGGGAGAGCATGCACAAGAAGGGGGAGCAGCAGTGGCAAAGGGAGAAGCAGGCTCCCCACTGAGCAGGGGGCCGGACTTGGGGCTTGATCCCAGGACCCTGGGATCATGACCTGAGCTGAAGGCAGACACTTAACCAACTGCGCTACTCAGGCCCCTCAACGTGGGAATTCTCTTAATAGCTAATCAGCTATTTTTCTGTATAATTGTATTTGTAGTTCTTTTCAAACAAGTTGTGGTCATGTAAAGAAATAAGGAAATCTCCTTCAACAGATTGTAATATGGGGCAGTAACTCCCTAATTGTATGGAAACGCTCCTTTCCCTAAACTCTTGCTTTAACTGATAACTACAGGTCTAAGGGACTAAAACTACAACGTACTGAGTGTCAACTCTAAGGTGGATGCTGTTTATATGCAGTTAGCTCATCAAATTTCCCCAAATCCTGAGACTGTTCTACAGAAGGGTCAACAGGCTCAAAGAAATTACCTAACCTGTGCCAGGTCAAAAGGCTACAACACAAGAGAGCCCATGACTTAAATCCAGGTGTATCTCCCCCGCTCCCCCCAGACCTACAGCTTTGCATGCCGGCATCTCATGAACTGCCGAACTGAACCCCAGCATCAGGCTGGTTACATGTGTATTCACCCTTGAGTTGATGTGATCTTGTGGCCCATGTCACGTCTGCGCCAAGGCACAAACTGGACACCTGTAAAGAGCTCTGCAGGCTCCAGGGGTCTCACAGCTGTTTGATGGCATGAGAATGACCAGGCAGCTTAATAACACAGATTTTCCCATTTCCTGGTCTTTCAGGCATCAAAATAAGACAAGAAAGGCTGTTTTTTAAAGTTATTTCCTGATGAATGAAACCTAGGAAGTACTGGAAATCTTAGGGATGTCTGATCTTGTAGAGATTTTTTTCCAACCCCCTCCCTATTTTCCTCTTTGCCAAAGAGAAAATCGTTCTTGTGGGGCAGAGGCAGAGGGCAGGGAGACACTAGGTAGCAGAAGAGCACTGTAGCCTCTGTCTCCTGAAATCCTTCCTGGGATAGTTTAGCCACTGGAGTGGGCTTCTAAGCGTGCTCTTCTAACTAAAAAAATCATCGGCTGTGTCTCTGCGTGAAGCTCCCACCACAGCAGCTGATGTCCTCCATGTCACATGGGGGCACTATGGAGTGACCTCTCAGAGGACGCCCAGGGTTTGAAGTGGAGCTTGGCTGAAATGAGAAAGAACAGGACATGGCTGTTGGAAAGTCTTTTGGTCAAAAATAATTACAACATGCCTGGTGTTAAATGAACATCAAAGAAATGATAAAGCTCCTCTCTTCAAAAACCTTTCAATATTGTGCAAGAGACTAAAAAAACAAAAAACAGGAAAACCCAGTAAAGTGTTGTTAGTGTGATTAGCTAAGGGCCACAACACCACAGCCCTGCTGAGCTTGGTCTGTTCACAATGGAGTCTTGCCAATGGCACCTCCAAATCCTCACACGGGTCTCCCCCTCAGGCCCCACTTGGGCTTCCACAGTGCCTCCTTCCATCTTCCGCCCTGGCCAGCATTCCCCACACTCCACAGGGTAGCCAGCCAGACACTTCTGAATGTAGATGTTTTGATGGCCCCCTTGTAATGACTCTGAGTGGCTCCCTGCCCTTGTGACACTACAGAAGCCAGTGAAAGCCCCAACATTCCTGGTCCGATTGCCCCTGCTGCCTCACGTTCTTCGGAGCGCTTAGCTTCCTGCATGTTTTCAATCCTTTTTAGTTTTGTCCATTCTCTTCCCTCTTCCCCTCATCTCTTAGGGCTTTTAAAACTTGGCCTAAGTGTTACAACCTCTAAGATAACTTCTTAGAAAGTGCACCCATCTTGGTTCTAGAACATGTAGCATGGCCCAACTGCTAGGAGCACAGGCTGGTACCAGATGGTGTGGGCGGGCTGTCATTCTGACCTGGCCATTGACCATGTTACTTAGGTCAACTATTTTGTTCATGTTGTGCTTTTAATTTCTCACCTATGAAATGACAGGGGTCAGACGTACTTCACTGGATTATTGTAAAGATTGTATTCAAACAGTTCCTGGCACGTAGCAAGTATGCAATAAATTTTACCTATTACAACCCTCACGGTATTCTCTTTATTGGTGTCTCATTTGCCAACTCTAAGATCTCTGAGGCTGGGGACTGTCTCCAGTCATCTGTGAAACCTCAGGAAGGCAGAGAGCAGGTGCTTACAAATATGCCTGAGGTGAACTGTTAAGAATCTTTCTGAAGGTGAACATAAAGCCTGGATGACAGATCTGGAAACAGCATTCCAGGTAGGGATTATGACAGGAGAACATAAGAAGGAATCTGTGCAAGAGGATGGAGGAAGCGAAACAGGGAGAAGAGAAGGCTGAAGAAGAAAGGGAATGCTGATGTCTGGAGCCAAGAGGGATGCAAAATGGCTCTGTCAAAGGGCTGCATGGAGAACGAAGCAAGACAACGATGCAACAGAATCTGGTGGAGAAAATTCCTGTAAGCGACGAGACTGGTCAGGGAAAAATAGCCATTATTCATTAGTTGCTGGAATAGCTACTATTCCCAAACCCTTCTTCCTTAGAAAGAAAAGGCAATTTTAGGATCACAAGGAGGCCATGTTTTTTTTTATTGACAACTCAATCTCTACATACGTACAGTATTGCACAGATTATAAGTGAACTGACAATTATATATTAACAATATGGACTCATGAGTATTTACATATAGATACTACTCTTAAGTGTTGGTGCATTTTGTGCCAGGTACTTCAGTAAATACAACGGACATAAATAGTTACTTCAATTCATGAAAATCAGCTTTTAAAAAAAGCGTGTCTTCGCATAGAACACTTAGTATGTCAAACCCAGGAAAATCAGTAACTAAATGACAAAAAGAATGCTGTCAAAGAAAAGTAAGTGGTGAAAATGTTAAGAATTACAGTCACTGAACTTGAGATCCAGAAAGTGTACACGTATTGGGAATTTTAAGAAAAGACCTTCATGTTCTGCTTCAAAATGACTACTATATTCGAAAAGGATATTTTTGGGTTGGTACAAATGTCTTCTCTGCTAATATAAACCGCTGTTTCAAAGTTCTAAAGAAACAAGATGGTAACTCACATAAGTGGGTTTTAAAATAAGATTCTTCTCACTGAAAATAAAATAAACTAAATATGATCTTCATCAAATTATAAAGAAATCTTATCAAAATGCCAACCAGATAAAGAAGCCAGACCACACACTGATCTTCACTGACTGCCTCAGACTGCAGAACTAGTGGCCCCTCCACAGAAGGGGAGAGAGTGTAGTTCCAGTTCTGCTGCTACACAGCCCACAGTGTGAGGGTGGACGGACATCCTGTAGGTTCCCTGGGGGTTGCTTCCCCACGTATAGCATTGAGGGAGTGGGCTGGATGGCTTTAAAGACACCTTGCAACCAAAAGGATCTAAGCCAGCTTGAGATTCCACCTTTGAGGGGATGTTCTGGGTAGCAAAAGAAATGGATTAAAAATAGTGGGTGAAGTATTTCTTACCTTTTGATGTCATCGCTCAGAACTGTTCTGCACTGCAGTTCAAGGTAATCTTTGTTCGATACTTTCATCTACCAGCTGGTGCTGCTAAAGGGTAAAGCAAATGAGGCATCTAACAAAGAAATTTTGGACACAAACGTAGAAATGCTGTGCCAAGTTTGGGTAGAAAACCAGTGCACTTCCACGTCATGCCGGCAGTCAGGATCTTCTGCCATCAATCTGGTCGGGAAATGAACGTTCACGCCACTCTCAACGGTGAGCTATGGCGTGCACACGTATTAAAAATACGTTTCCTGAAATCCTCCCAGGTAGGCAGCTTTCATGAAACTGGTTCTAATAGAAAGGATGCAAGACAATTAAGTGCAGGGTAGGACTTTTTTTTTTTCTTTACAAATCAGGAAAATGACCCAAAGAGAGCAACGGTTTCTCATTTTGTGCCCTCTAAAAAGAATACAAATATCGCTTCTTCTGGAATCTAACACACTGGCTTCACTTTCCAAAATGCATCATTTTATTTTCCTCATAAGGCAGTCATACATTATAAACTTTAAGCACATGACAGTCACATGATTTCTTCAGTAAGCCCTAGGACTTCCATGAGTTTTCCTGGAGCTTACAGCCAGAGTAGTCAAATATTAAAGCTTTCTCCACAGCCACACGTTCCTTTGATGTTTGGGTTATTGAAAACAAACTCACTGGATAATTTATCTTCAACATAGTCCATTTCTGTTCCTAAAAGTGTTAGCTGTGCTTTCTTTTCGATGAACACTCTGACTCCTTGGGGAGAAGAAAACACGTGTCACATAAAGCCTGCAGGTCTATGGAACCTGCTGATTCAAAGCACAAGTGAACTTTTTAAATAGTAACCACCAACAAAAGTCGAACAGGAAACTTCTGAATCTGTTTCATTATTTCCTTTAAGAGATTAGGGCTCAGTTTCCTGTCTGTCCCTTCTTTTCCACCCAATAATCTATGTCAAACACAATATTAGGCTTGGCAGTTGTAGAGAAGCATATTCCAATGACAATTCCATGCAAAACTAGAATTTGCTTTTCACAATACTTCACCCATTTTTCCAATTTGCAACATGAAGGAAATGTGTATATTCTGAGACTTGTGTAAAAACAGTCAAGAAATATGTGAAAAGCCTATACTGACATCCGTACACATGATACACTGGCAAGCCGAGAGATGCACAGGACTGTGATACACCGGGCTGGGGTCATAAGGCCCATCAGTGCAACATGGCTGTTTTGTTCTTCTGCTCATGGGCCGGAAAACTGGCAGTAACATAACTCCCTTGAATTACGCAGGTAGAGGTTGGTATCTTCATAAATATAATTGGTTTAAGAAAGCCTTCTTCCTTATAAGAAACTAATTACTCAAATGTAAACTATATATAGTTATTAGAGCTCATCTTCTGAAAAATTTAATATTTAAGGTATTTTATGTAGTGATTTAAAAAACAACATATTAACAAAAATGTCATTATTGGTCAGTAACTTCAGTTTAATGAGATGAACGGTAGGAACCTGCAAGCTAGCTAACAGCACAGCTCTGACGCAGAGCCACCACTGAAATGCCCGTGCACACTGAAGTTCCCCCAAGGCTGTGGCATTATTTTCTTTTAAATAGGTTTTATCAGATTACTGGGTAGGGGCACGGGGGCAAGAGAAAATTAAAGCACTGACATTTTTAATAAAAATTAGAAGTATAGGTTCCTCAAAAGCATAAGATGACATTACTTATTTGGGACAGACGTCAAACTGCTGCTTCCCACAAAAATGGATGGTTTGGTCTGAAGTTTTAGCATTTTAAAACCTTTGTGCACACAATGATTATCTTTTGTAATTGAAATAAACAAACAAACGATAAGAGCACAGCCTCTGGAATCAACTTGAGTAGGTTCAACTGTTCACCAGGCCACTGCACTAGCTGAGTGCCCTTAGGCAGCTACGTCACCTCTCCACGCCTCAGTCTCTTCATCTGCAAAACTGGGGACAATACGGTATCATTCTCACTCAGCTGCTGTGTATAAATCACTTGATACATGAAAGTCTGTCAAACCACCCTACCTCACAGCCAGCACTATATATGCTTAAAACTCACCATCTTGAACAACTTCTTCATCAGAATCTCCTTTTGTCTTTGTATATTCTAGAGTATAAGAAAGGCCATTACAACCCCTGGTTCGGACACCAACTTTCAGACCTACCTGAAAAAGCAGTGTAAATATAAACTTAGTTTTAAAGTAGTACGTATTAAGCATTTATAAAAACCCTGGCTATTTGACGTTATTTGTTTCTTCATAAGCTTAAAGAGGAAATTAGATTTCTGGCTATAACATGTCCCTTTAGAAAGTATAAGTGGAAAGGGGAACAAGCATTTAAAAAATTTAGCTATTTAACAAACAGCACTGCAATACTAGTGGGGAATCCTAAAATAAAAACAATTATATGCAAAAAACCCAAAACAATACAAAGGCGGAAACCCCCCAAAACCAGTCACTATCACTCTCAACATATTTTTTTCCTTTTTTCTTCCAGTCCTTGTCATATATACATATAATCTAAACACAGGCTTTATTATAACAGGAATAAGTCTTAATTCTCTGATTTGTTTTTGCCACTTAAGACATCATCCTTCCATGTGATTAACTTTCACAATTATCATTTGCATATAATGCCTTAGCAGTCCACTATACGAAGGCATGTTAACTACTTAACCTTTACTATTAGCAGTTTAGGTTGGGAATAACATTTTTAAAGGAAGAGGTGGTTTTTTTTTTTTTAAAGTAAGTTCTGCCCAATGTGGGGCTTGAATTCACAACCCCGAGATCAAGAGTTACATGCTCTACCAAATGAGCCATCCAGGTGCCCCTTAAAGAAGAGTTTTAATTCTAAACAAGAATAATCACTTTTCTTTTTTTTTTTTTTTAAAGGAAAAAGAAAGGTATCTGATGGCATAGATGACTACTTAACAAATTCTCACTTCCTCAAAACGTTTGTGCTCCACCTCATCGCATGAGATGTTCTCAGGAAATTTCCCTCCCTATGGTTAGGTTCACTGAGGTCCCCAGGCTGTCCCCTGGCAATCATACCTGCCTCTACACAGGGCCTTAAATCTAAGGCAGAACTATGAAAACATTCTCAAGTACCAGAAATCAAAAGACTGCAGCCAACACAGAGGTTAAGAAGTTTAAAAAGTGACCAAACTGCACTTTTAAAATACCAGTGTCTATCTTAATGTGATTTTCTAACAATATCTATCGAACTTCTACTCTTGGATCCTAGCTGCTTTTTTTAAGTATACAGTAAAAGTATTATCATAAAAAGTATGATTTCACCAAGCAGATCTTGATTCTCTTAAAAGTAGCAATGTGTACTTGCTTCAGGAAAGCAATCATGAGTGGGAAGACACTTGGTGAGACCGGGAGTTAGAATGCTAAGCTGCCTGGGAGTTCTGATGAGCTGAAGCGTTCTGACAGTAGTCTCTTCTGTCCTTAAACAACAAGGAGACAGAACTGTGGTTTTATTCACTCTCAGAGTGAGAGCTGAGAGAACATGTGGGGCATTTCACAGATTCAGCATGATCAACAGTAAACTGTCTAGATGAAATTCTGGAGCACATGTCCTAGGTATTGACTTGACTTAGCTTTTATCTTCATCAACAGGAAAGACTCAAGCAAGCAGAAAGTCCAACTACTAGGAATGAATACAGATACTTACAGAATACAGGAAAATACAGCTTTAGGTACCTGAAGTTTGGAAAAGGGACTGCTTGTACCAGCAATGACACCCAATGAAGTGTTTTCTCCATCCTTTTCATGTCATTGTCATCCCTCAAACCTACACAGTGTTTCATTTGGTCGATACCTGTATACTCTTTTCATTAGTCTATCCTAATAGAGATGGCATACTGATATTTTTAGCATTTAGTAATTCTTAGGAGGAATGTGCCAACTTCATTACATTGTAATATAGGTTGTACAACAGAACCTAGAAACCATTCCATAGTCTAATTACTAAATTTTAATAGTTTAATACTTGGATGTAATTTACAATATTCCACAGGCAACTAACAATTCACGAAGGTGAAGGTGATGCACACTCCCCTTACTCAACAATTTTTCGTCTAGGAGGACAGCCTACACAGGTGCACTAAACCAAGCTTACAGGCTTAGTCTTCAGAACAATGGGCCTGGCACACTACAGACACTAAATATTTGCTGAATGATATTTGTGGCAGCACTAGATGTAAACAACCCCAAAGACCTTTAATATGGGGGACTGGATAAATAAATAAAACAAAATACACTAATATATGCAGTCATAAAAAAAGAATGAGGTGGGTCTTTCTGTAATGCTCTGGAAAGAACTTCAAGCTATATTAGGGGCAAAAAGCAAAGCATAACCACAGCATATATGGAATGCTTTCCTCTAAGTAGGAAAGGAGATACACACAAACATTCCAAGCATGATCTAGGCCAGTAGTGCCCCTCGGGGAATTATTATTGGTTGTCACAACTGAGGAGTGGGGCGGTGCCACTGGAATCTAGTGCACAGAGGCCAGAGATAATACTAAACATCCTGCAATCCACCTCCAACAAAGAATTATCCAGCCCAAAACATCAATAGTGCAGAGCCTGAGAAACCCCAGTGTAGGCAGATAAAAATGTACAGATGGTCTCAGGAAAGACACTTAAGAGGTGGGCCCTTAGAAGGATGAAAGACAACCAAGAGTTTGGGGTCACAAAATGAAGTCTTTTTCACTGAATACCCTATTATATTTTATTTGAATCTCTAAAAACCATGAGCATATTTTATTTTTTAAATAAAAATCCCTAGCCAGTGAAAACATGCTGTTTATCACAAGATAAATTCAGTGTGAAAATACAACTTCAATTTTTTACTGAATATTCATCTGATTGGTTTTACTTACGTGTTCGGGCTTATCTTTAAGAAGCTGTTTTATCTTGTTTACTGCTGAAGGTGTCTGAAAAAAAGAACAAGTTATTAAGTTTTTAGCTACAAAACTTGCTTTCTTTAAAGCCTTATAGTTCCATAGCCTTTAAGACTATTCAAGTATATCTTTAGTAAATTCGTCTGACAAATTTATGCTCTTGTCTGAGTACCTTGTGGCTTTTATACACAAACACATGAACTCTCAACTCAAAGCATTCTATTTTTATTTTTTAAAATACCTTCTGGCAACATCCTTTGAATCTTGTCCCCCCCCAGGCAAGATCAGCTCCCTGTCATAAGTTCTCTGGTTCTCTCTACTTACATACATCACAAATCTAAGTTTTCTAGGCAGGATCTATTTTGTGCTCCTACTGTATGCTCAGCAACAAGCACAATCCCTGACACACAAATGGCGCTCAACAGCCAATGAATCAATTAAGTCATCACTGGGGAAGCCAATCTTCAGACATTTTTTCTTTTGATCATTATTAACCTATTGTTTTTATTTTATATTTTTTGCTTACCCCAAATCTATTTCAAGTCCATCAATATGCACAGAGGGAACAACGTAGCATCAACCCAGAGGGTGCCTCTCATACCAGTCCCACCACATGTTCACACAGATACTAAATGTGGTTTAAAACAATATCATCTCAGGATATCCGGATAAACAGAGCTAAGCTAGTCAACTACAGAAACAAGCACAAGGAGGCATTTTTCAGGAGCAATGTTGTTTAATTACCTAGCCCATTTGTCCTCAAAATGACAAAAATGCCACAATGTATTATATGTGTATGGGTCAGCATCATCAATCCCATTTTCTGGAGAAATGCAATTTTCCAACATCTACTGAATTTCTATTCTTGGATCCTATCTGCTTTTTCATGGTGCTGTCAGTGACAAAGTCTATTCCAGGGCATTCCTGCCCTACTTCCTAGCTGTGTCCAAGCCTGTTACTTGGCTTAAATGGGGAGAACAAACCCTCCTCCTCAGGATTCTTGTGAGGATTAAATAAGTTCATGAAGTACATTTAGAACAGTGCCAGGCACAAAGAGCTCAATATAAACTGCTACTTTACAATGATGAGAGTGTATTAACAAAGAGATCATGTCCTTCCCACTTTGTTTTATTAGCTCCTTAGCTGGCAATGCTGTGCTGGTCCTCCAGTTTTTTTATTGGCATTTTATTGGCTTGTGAAATCCCAGAGTGGACATTATGACCTATGACTTGGAAGTAACCTTAGCCAAAACCCCAGCCTGTGCGAAGGGAGCAGACTGAGAGGATGGCCTCAAAGTGTGCTCTTCTGGCCTGGCCGGTGGGGCCTTGGCCAGATGAGGATGTTGAAGCAGAGTCTGGACCCAATTCAGAAAGGCCATGAAACCAATTTAGAAAGCTGACGCTAGTATTTTTTAAAAACACAAACTAGAAGAGAAAAGAAAACAATGTATTACACTTAAAGATGAATGTTCAAAGAAACTCTGACTTCAATTATTAATGTACGGTGAGTGTGCACATATATATTTATTGTGCATAACTGTAAAAAAAAAAAAGGTAAAAAAAAAAAAATCACCACCAGTACGTGGTTTATAAAGGCCTTTTCCCACAACTCTACCAGAACAGAAGCCAACCAGTGTGACAATAGTGGACAATAGGGAACAGTATGCCGGGGGAAGAAAAAGGAAATGGAGAAGAGCAGAATTAATCCTTTTGTTTTGTTTTTTTTCTTCTTTTGAGATCACAGCATGTCAACCTCAAATAGTTACAGGAATATTTCTGAAAAAAATGTTTAAAAATGCTCATTTACCCTTCCAAACAACTGCCAGTAAAAACTAGCTTCTGTTATTCTCATGGTCTTATTTCCCACATTGAGTCCTGAAGAAATTAATCTAATTACTGTCAAAGAGCAAAGGATTTCCGATAAGTTAAAAAAAAAAAAAAGGCACAACCATGGGAAAATATTTATTGCAAGTACAACTTGCCCTGTAATGCTGGAGAGTCAAAGGTGAGGAGGGTTCACGGCTGCATGACCAAAACAAAGAAGACAGGGTGTACACACTACTCTGTCAATAGCCCCACGTGTTTTTATCTCCACGTGATTATTAAATTACTGAATTTGATTTTACAAAATAATGTTTTTTCTTCTTTTCCCAACTCTTAGTAGAAAACACTTACACAGAGTACACACAAACAATTCATGGAGTGGTCCACCTATCCCGAAGCGGTCGACTTCACACTCCTGTACTCTTAAGGGAAAAGTAACCTGTTGTGCCTGGGAACTGTCATTATAGGAACCAAAATGAGTCTTTCTTAATTTTCCTGTGTCAGGCCAAAACCAAACATACTGCATTGGGAGGAGTGTTATTAATGATGGAAACCCAGCGGCGTACTTACTTAAAGGGAAAGATAGGGATCTTATAACTTTCTAAGTGAGGGATTGATTTTCAGAACAAGTCAGAATGGCTAAAAGGGAACATGTGGCACGTGAAAAAAAAATGCTAGCTATAAAAAATATTTTCTGTATCTCAGGACCAGGCAGAAGCTGAGGATCCTACAGGCTCCACATCTATTTGCAGGCTCTGGCAACTCTGCAGTAAGTACACTCAATCTGGCAAATAGTCCGAAAACTTCACAACAAAACAACAGGCTGCAGGCCTGGTAGCCTTCCAATTTCCATGCACTCCCCCCAAACAATTAAGACACCTATACTTTTCTCAGAAATGTATGTAGAATTAATGACTTATTCACCTGAGATTTGGCCAATGAATTAAAGTTTGAGATTCCTGAAACTCAATGAAATATAACGATGGTTTTTAATCTACTCAGAGGTAGATCACAGAACAAGACAAAAGGCCCTTAAAAAAGATTTTTAGTCCATTTTTGTATCAGAAGCTTTTCATCCTCAACACTGTATATCCTTAGGTAATTGTATTTCCTTAGGTAATTCCCCAGGCAATTTTAATATTTTGCTGTCCAAGAAAACAAAATTAAAACCAAAGCTAACTCCATGATTATGTACACTAAACATGTGCCAACAACTACAACCTATTTTCATTTTCATTATAAATGTGGCATTTTAATGTTTAAAAGACGGTAGATAAATAGCAGCCAATGAACAAGTTGCAGTATATTTTAACTCATTATGGCATTATGGTGTTTCCCCTTCTGTCTTTTCCTATTCATCTGTGTGTGTGTATATATTTTGTGGCCTACATTTTAAATAGTTTAACATGTTTCCCATGCAATACATAGTAATAGACATATTAACCATTTACTGAGTACCTTCCATGTGCTTAGTGGTTTATATGCATCATCTTAAATTCTTACAATCCTGTGATTTAAGTATTAAAGATTAAATAATTGACACAGGGATAGTAAGTTAAAGAATGAAAAGTTATGACTCCCAAACTTAAAAAAAAAAACGTTATTTACAGTGACTACATAATAGTTCACCAACTGGATCTACTCACTAACTGGATCTACTCTAATTTATTTAACCTCTCATTGTTATACATTTAGGCTACTTCCAATTGTTTCCTGGAGAATATCCCTTAAATTGCCTAAATATACAAATTACTGCTTGGTCATTGTTCCAAAGGACTTCTGGTACTTGTCCTTCAATGAATTAACAGCTCCTTATTGGGGCTCAAGTAACATATTGTTTCCTTGTCCTTCTCAACCAGGTACCACTAGAAATTTTAAAGTACCCACTGCCCATAATGAATTAACTTCCCTCTGTGCATGAAGAATGATGCTGGCTATGTACCATCATTCTCTTACAATTTTGGTTGCGCTTTATGAACAGCTATAGTTACGTCCCTAATCCTAAATTATAGTTGCGCTAATTCTGATTTGTAGAACGATGGAAATAAAAGCCTCTGCCAGTAGGGCAGTGTTAAATCTTCAGGCTTTCATCATATCTTACTCTGGCTCCTACGAATTCAATTTCTTTTGCCAACACCTGGGTATGCAGAGTAGGGACAGCATCCTCTTTGGAGGTTCTCCACAGGTGTCCAAAGGTACTCAACTTTGAGGTGGTGGGGTGGAGTCTTAAAACATTCAAAGAACCATCTCTGGTTGCATAAAAGTGTTAAGGGCTGCCTGTCACCAAACTAAGCCTTCTGTTCCAGCAAACCACCAGTCCTCTCCTGGATTAACATCAGTTAATGTGGACACCTGGGCGCTGACAGCGTGGAACCATGTTTTCATTTCATCAATTCCTTTTCCTTTTCCTAGCCTTTTGATGACCCCTGGTAGGCTACACAGGTACAGCACTTGGACAAGTTTGCACCATGTCAAACTCCTGATGTCAAATTTATATATCTAGGTAACACTGATCTCTTCCTACCCATTTTGCTGAATAATCTCCAGTTTCATCTGCTTTCATCTGTATTCACTCATTAGCCCTTTGATCACCTGCTTCTGCACTCGACAGAACACGCTGGGATTTACAATGTTTGCAAAAACACCTGAAAACTAAGAACAGACAGCAATTCATGCATGCCACAGTGTCTTGAGACTAGGGAACATATGCTAGGATTAAAATGACTGCAGCCTGCTATGCAGGCCGTGTGTGGAAAGCAGCGAGGACCTGCTTTATCTTTGGCACCAGCTAAAACTACAGGGAAAGGAACTTCTAAAGTTAGCTAGACAGTTAAACAGGCTAAGTTCAGACAATGGACTTTGGCAAGTTAATCAGAACACTTGATCAAAGGCAACATGGAGCCCCTGTGGACTAAGAATTGACAAGATGAAGAACTGACCAATTCTGTTAGCAGAATTAGCTCAGTAACAGGTCATGAGGCAGGAGGAAGTGCAGAGAGCTCAGGTCTGAGAATGCGAGCTGTGTTATTATCCCTAGTAATTCTAGGGTGGCAAAGGTCTGGCCCACAACGGTGTCCCTGGAGGGTGGGAACTGTGTAACTCTATTTCTTGTCCTGAAACACAAGTCGTCTTAAACGTCAGCTGAATGACAAGGAATGGAGAGGAAAGGAATGACTCAGAGATTTTGAACAAGCAGGTAATATGCTAGATGATGGACAAAGAAAAGGCCATAAAGCGTCTCTGTACCTCTTCTTTCTCGCTCTACCATTACCAGTGGTAGAATTCTTTTCAGTTCTGAATATTTTTTAATTGAGATTGAAAGACACAAATTTTGACTCATGCCCTTTAGTTCCTGTGATTTCAAGACCTTGGAGAATTCTAAGATCTGATGATGTTATCTTCCAGACATGAAACCGGCTTGGTCGTACAGAAAACAGTAATACAGAATAATCGGGATAACCTCTGTACAGGCTGGAAACATTGACCCATTTTAAAAATGAATTCTCCCACCTGTTCACAACTTTCTTCTATTTTGGTACAACTGATTTTCTGACAACAGGCTTTCTTATAGAATTAGTTTGAATGGAATCCGTGATTCATAAGCTTTCCTATGAAATCCAACTCTTCCAAAACACAAGTGACTGCCTAAAGGATACTGAGTTTTCTTGGAGTGAAATGTTTTGGAACTAGATAGAGGTGATGGTTGCACAACATTGTGAATGTACTAAATGCCACTGAATGGTACATTTTAAGGTGGTTAATTTTATGTGAGTTCTCCCTCAGTTAAAAGAAAAAAAAAAAACGACTGCACAGTACACCAGGGATCCCGTCTGCGGGATAAATCCCGCGGTGAGCATCTGCGGCATAGACTCTGGTGCCCTCCCAGTGTGTTCGACCTTTCACCCAGAAAACGCCCAACGCTCACTCAGGGTAGAGATTTTTATCCTTCTTTGTCCTTTGTGAGAGCCGACCACGGCCGAGGCCCGCTGGAGGGACAGAGGGTGTTTCAAAAAGCCTTCCCTCCCAGACCCCAGGAAGGAACTCTTTGTGCACTACAGCTTTGATCTCAGTGAGGGGTGGGCTTTGTTGAGGCTGCGCTCTCACGTCGCCCGCCACGCTCGCCTCATCGTGCCCCGGCGAGCTTCCGCCCTCCCCGCGCACCTCGAAGGCAGGGGGCCCGGTTCCCTCCCCCAGCTTCCCGCACGCCGAGCTCTGAAAAGCCAGCGACCCAGGCACAGTCGCAACCTTAGGCTCGCAGCGGGCCGCCTCGGCCGCCCGGGAATTCACGCACACACAGCGACCCCCACCCCCGCACGCAGCGGCGCAGGGCCTGCTGGGAAACGTAGTTCCCGGGGTGTCCGGCTCTCGCGGAGCAGCCCCGCCCCGGCTTGTTTATCTCCCCAGCCGGGGCGAGGAGGACAGGGCGGCGACGCAGCGGGCGCTGAGCGGGCCCAGCGCCCTGCCGCCGTGACCTCCTCGAGGGGGCGGAGGTGAACCATTGTCACCCGTCCGACCGCGCGCCCTGGCCACTCACCAGGGTGAGGGCGGCCCGGGTGGGCTGCAGTTTCCTCTTGCTCACAGCCCGGACAGTGGCTCGGACTAAAGAAGCCGACATCCTCGCCGTCCCGGAGCCCCGGTGCCTCGGGCCGGAGCTCGGCCACCTCAGCCTCTCTCCATGGACACGGCGGCCGCATTGACGCCACAGGCTCCGGCGCACGGCGCCCCAGGCCCCGCCCCGCGCGGGCCCACCCACGCCGTTGCCATTGGGCGGGCCGCGTGAGTGACGGGCAGAGGGCGGGGCGCGGCGCTTGGGCTGTGGGCACGTGACGCGGGGCGCAATGGCCCGGGGCGTTGAAGGTGCGTGGGGGAGGGAGGCGCAAGGTCGTTTGCGCGAGGACTACCTCCGCGCGTCGTGGGGAGTGGGGTTTGGGCACGTGGAGTGATTGCTGACTTGTGGACGCTGGAGGCGTGTCGCTCCACGATCTGTCCCTGGGAAAGGTTTGCGGCGTCCCTGCGTAAGAACGCTGAGCACGAGAGCTGGTGCTCTCCAAAGCAGAAAGGTTCCGAGGCCCAGGTACATCCATTTGTCTTCCTTTTTGGTCGAGCTAGGCAGTTCCTAAAGAGCATAGACTTACCGCAGAGTCGTGAAATAAACGGCTGAGACACCCCCGGCCCCCCGCCTCACCTCATGCTGTACTGCAAGGGATACTGGAGGACGGTGCTAATGTAACTTTAGCTTTTAGGTGCCGACTTTGGAACCCAAACAGTCCGAGGATGTGATTGGGCAGCTCTGTCAACATAGCGTGAACCGTCTAATAAGCTTGATTTAACACCTGTTGTCAGACCTTGTCGTGGCTGCGCAGGGGCTTCTGCCTTTTAATTCTGCCTGTTAATTCGGCAAATACACCGAAGCACCAGGCATGCATAGGTAGCCTGGTAAATGGAGAGCCGAGGAAAGAATGAGAGATCCTGGATGGGTAGAAGTTAGCAGTCGGAAGGAGGAGAACCGAAGGATAGGAGGCTTTTCTCGTGGCGGTGCTAGAGGTAAAGGGAAAAGGAGTTTCGGTGGGGTGGTGCTGGGGAGGACTCTTGCTCAGTGTTTCAATGTGGAAAGAACTATCAGTGAACTGTGTTTTAGAGCCCAGTTTATCTTTCATGCCCTAAAACCTACAGGATTGGAGAGTTCAAAATTCCCTTAAGTAGTTGGGTCTCCCTGCTACTGAAATACAACTGCCTGACACTAAGAGAATGGTTATTTTTGCCTATAAACCCGGCTTAACCCAAAACAAAGGGTGAGACTAGGAGATGGTAGTATGGTGGGTTTGTCTTGGCTTCATCTGACTAGCTGGGTGATTTGGCACAAGGTGTTTTACTTCTCATGCCCTTCCTCCCACAGACTGTGAAGATTAAATGAAAGGCCCTTAGACGAGTGTATGGCACCTAGCTAAGTACTACAACTCAATAAACGTTGCTAGTTGTTCATGGATATTTAAAGAGGTCATATATTGTGAAACTGATATTACAATGGTGGATGTACATGCCGTTATACATTTGTCCAAACCCATAGAACTTATCACACCAAGAATGAATCCTAGTGTAAACAATGGATTTGGGGATAATGTTGTGTCCATATAGCGTCATCAGTTGTAACAAATTCCCCACCCTGGAGTAGGATGTGCATAGTGGAGGATTTGGACTTGTGTGGGGACAGGGGCTTATGGAAACTCTGCACTTTCCATTCACTTTTGTTGTGAACCTGAAACTGCTCTAAGAAATAAAGTGTGTTAATAAAATGTAAAAAAAAAAAAAAAGACGCCATGTATCATTCTTAATTGTTGAAATATTGTTATTTTTTTCAATTAACAATCTTAATTGTTTCAATATTGTTATGTAGTTGTGTAGCACTGTATAGATTTCAAAAACACCCTTGGGCACACTGTCTCATAGTAGCCTCACAATTTTAGGCTGAGTAGAGCAGGAGCATTGGGACGGCTAGTTTAAAAATGATGCATAAACTCTGGCCTTTTAGTATAGTGCTTTAGAAAAAAAGTGCGTTTTAAAAATCTAGTCCTAAATTTTCTGATTCAGGATCCCCCATGTATGTTTAATTCTTTCATCTATTTAATACACACTACTCAGTTTTTAACTTGGTTGGCTGTTTTGCATGTGAGTGGTAAGTCACATAATCTACTTGTTAGTGGGTCAGGCATACCTAATGCTATCTCAAACTGGTGCAGGTCCCCGAGATAAATTGGCCTTAGGTTTTCATGACTATGTAAGAAATATGTGGGCTCCCTTATCTCAGGACAGCAGCTGTCCTAGGGTGTCTTGAGGTGGGTGTGTAGGGTGTCTTGAGGTGGGTGTGGTAACTGTTGAGGGAGTTGGCAAGCTGTAACCACATTTAGATTTCCACCAATAGGTTAAAAGCTTAAAATAGGGAAATGTTCAGTGTTGCAATTCAGGCCTTAGTTTCAGGGCTTAGACATTTAAAAAAGTGTTTTTCCTAGTTAAGACCTCACTTGCTCCTCACTACTCTGTGAAAGGGCAGGGGTGACTTCCATTTTATAGGCACGGAAACTGAACTGCCATGAGGTTAGGGGGATTGCCACACTCTCAGCAGGAAAACTGGCAGAGCCAGAGACCCGAATCAAGTCTAGAATTCCACACAGGGAAGTGTGCTGAATTCTTGACTGCTGTTGTCCAAACATGCCTACTTTCAAAGAAAAAAAACAATGAGCACATCTTTACAGTTTTACGGGAGTTTGTTGAATTCTGTTCTGAACATTTTTTTTTTTGCCTGTAACACTATGAACCCTATTAACCTAAGTCAGGATTTTTTCCCACTCAGGAAAGATTTTTTTTTTTTTAATAGAACCATTTGTGAAACACATTTGAAAATGAAAAGTAAACTGAAGTTATGTCAGAACATTTTAGTAACGTCTCCAAGTGTGCACATTGTTGATACTGTACACACTGAGCAAGGGATTAGAAAGTGTAGACTGGGACTGTTAAGAATAGATTTCATTTTCTTGTTTGTTCCTGGGAGAAAGAGGAAAGGAAATTGTGCTAGTGGAGCATTTGTGGAGCTTGCGGAGGGACAGGCCAGCTGCATCTGAACGATAACTACACCCTGGAAGCTGGCCTCAGCATGGAGCAGATGCACTTGTCCCCTGGCTGGGGCGCTGAAAAGGGGCTGTGACCAGTGCCCAAGTCAAGGGTCATCCATTCCCCAGGTCTGGCAAACACTGGTCACTGTCCCATTGATCAGTGTGAGGGACTGAAATCTACCACAGGAATTAGAATAAAATGTAGGAAGCTTTTTAACATTCTTAAAAGGATATAAGGGAAACATGGTTTCCATGAAAAGGAAGATAGTAACAATAAACTTGAATGAGAGGAAAAGGGAAGGTGGCTGAGGTACATTAAGGACGATCAGAAGTAAAATGACAAAATTCATGTGAGACAGAAAACAGCAAAATGACATAAAAAATCCAGCTAGTCATGTGGAGATTAGGATGAAGGAAAAAGATGACAGAGAAATGCTGAAAAAAGACAAAAGTATTTTTGAGAAAAAAAAAATTTAAGAACATACTTTCCCAAGTTGAAAAAAACCAACAACCAAAAAACCAAACTGGGCTAGGGAGATACATGGGATTTGCTTTTGTTTCAGACAAAAGTCATGGACACAAAACTTACAGGGCTAAGTAAACACTGAAGTATCCAAGCAGAAAAATAAAATCTACAAGGGAGGCCTCTGATTTCTGCTATCATGCCAGAAGACAGCATTAATAGGCTTTCCAAAGAAAGTGTGACAAGAATTGTGTGCCCAGTCAAGTTCATTTTCATGCTGAAGGCAAGAGAAATCAGGAGAGCAGCTTCTGCCCAGTGTACATAATTCATGCGGTTAATTGAGGAGTTTGGGTTCATCCAAACTGAGTAAGGAATGATCACTAATCCTTTCTACCACAACTTCCCAAATTCGGTACGTAATTTTGATAGGATTTTTCTTTAACTGGAGTATGTCTTCAAGTAGGTGAAAAGAAGGGCTCACAGGTGTTATTTTCTGAGCCCTCTCCTACCTGGGAATGCTTGCCCAGCATACACCCTCCCCATCCTTCTCTGTCTTCATCCCACCAAGCCTGTACCTCTCTTGTGGGCATTCCTTCCCAGTGCTTGGCACACAGTGGGGTCAATGAACAGGAGATCGCATGAGCACAAGTAGAGGGAGCATGAGATAAAGAGCAGATCTGTACTGCCCTCCTTCATCTGGTTTCCTCATGAAATTTGGGACTCTCGCTAGAAAGTAATGTGGATAAAATTACAGGTTGAAATTCTGATTTTATTTCAAAATGATAAATAAACCGAGGCATAATTCTGACCACATACTACTTCTGGATGGCTTGTGGAGTTAGAGAAACAGTTCCAGGAGGGCTCCAGTCAGACCCAAAATGACACCAACCAAATTTGTGATTGGCAGAGACGGCCTCTTTAATCCTCAGGGATTTCTTAAAAGTTCTCCACCCTAATTTCTGAGTATCATAAAAAGTAAAAAGCACTTCTACTTTGTCATTTTTCCTTTGAAAATGTTTTTAGCAGCAAACAGGACTACTTGTTTTCCTTACTTCATTTTTATGAGTATAGGAATTCTATGTCAACTTAACTTAAAATTAGAGAGGGGAAAAAACCCCAGAGCCCCTCGGTGGCGCTGCTGACCCATGGAAGGCTCGCATAAATAGGTACTCATGTTCCGCGTTGTCACTTCTACAAATATCAATAAAATAAGGCTTGTAAATTGTAAATACAGTAGGAGCAGTTCACACATATTTGATATGCTTTCACACAAGGATTCAGTAAACAATAAATATAATTTCCCCTCTTCAAAACAAAAAAGGGATTTGTAGGTGAAAAAAAGGGTTAATTTACTCAGGGTTTATCAGCACACCACTTTCAGTGTGCTTTGAAAGAATTAAAAACCATGAAATTGTATTCACTGAATACTGGCCCAACAGTTATACTTTTTTTTTTTTTTAAACCTGGCTTAAAAAAAAATAAAACCTGGCTTAAATACATATATCATGGCTTTCTCTTAAAATGCTTACATCTATGGGGATTTGTGGTACGTGAGACTGTATTAAATTTATTTTTCCTCATTAACAATTTCATTAAGTTAAAAAAAATCTGACATTTCCCTTAAATGTTAAGTTGAAGCCTGATCTATGCTGCTGTGTCCTGTGAAATGAACCTAATTTCAAAGTGAATAGGAACGCCTGAGTGGCCATTTAGAGTGCTGCATTTTTTCCTTCCCTCATGATTCCTGCTGGGTCCTCTTCGCTGAGGCTTTTCCCTGAGTCATATATTTACTGGAAAGGCTACCTAGAGGGGGGGAAAAAACAAAACCCAACATAAATAAAACAAGCCTCACTTTATCACAAAAGCCATAAAATTACTTCTTATTAATTATTTACAGAAACTTTTCACACTGGTATTGGTCACTTATTTTGAATTGAGTAAGCAAGGCTAGATATAAAGAAGGTATGTAAGGAACATGATCTATTAAACACAAACCTAGTCAAAATTCTTTCTAAATGCAGGCAGGTTGCTAGAGTGACATCATTCTAATCACTATTTCCATGTTGATGCAGAGGGCCAGGTGGACGTTTCGAAACCTCTGCTTTGCATACATCAGTGTCTTCACTTAACAGCCACACAGAACAGATTGCAACAGATTCTTTGGTTAGAAATAAATATCTTGTATCATTACTTTGCAGATATGAACCCGTGAATGGTGACATTCTAGCAATAACTTATTGATAGAAATGAAAAAAAAGAAATTTATTATATTTACAGGTAAAGGACAGAAATGTGGATTACTAATTAAAATCATACTACAGAAGAGTTAATAAGTTTTGTTCTGGAGTGTACACAAACAGATCAATGAAACAAGAAAACTGAGAAATTCTTAAGTAATTATGTTTCAGAAAGCGGTATATAACAAAGGTTGCATTTCTAACCAATGATGTTAAGTATGGATTATTCAATAACTGGTACTGTGTCAAATAAGTCATTTTGGGAGGGAGGGGAGAGTTAGTTTTCTTTCCCACAACATACCCTTCCTCTCCACCCAATTCCAAATGAATTACAGAATATAAGAGCATCAAAGTATAAGAAGTAGTGAATATTCATGTAATTTTGGGGTGGGGAAGTTACCTAAGCACACCACCTCCACCTGTGAGAAAGGCTTGCACTAAGGCAAGTCAGTAGAGAAAAGATGAACACCAGCATACAGCTGGGAAAATAAGAAGCGATACATGGAAGAGGATAAAAAAAGCATGAGTGTATATAAGAAACATTTAGTACCAGTGAGTAATCAAAGAAATGCAGATTAAAACAATTTTTGATCACCAAGTTGAAGGAAGATCAGAAGGAGAGAAGTGGGTTGGGATTTTGCTAAATGAATATTCACAGAAATCTTATAATAATTGAAGTATGCAAATAACTTAAACATCCAAAACGTGTGATATGAATGACTAAGTATATAATGGACACAACAGAATACTAGATTTGCATAAAAGGATAATTAATAATATAAAAAGTAGGTTATAAAACCACACAGATAGTATTTTCATAAAAACTAATTAAAGGGGCACCTGGGTGGCTCAGTTGGTTAAGCGTCTGACTCTAGATTTCAGCTTAGGTCTGGATCTCAGGGTGGTGAGTTCAAGCCCTGCCCTGGGCTCCACACTAGGCATGGAGCCTACTTAAAAAACTACTAAAAATTAAAAACAAATGAAAAACCCCATCAATCAAATGTTTGGTGCCTCATTTTCCTCATCTGTAAAATGTGAGCTATTACACCTACCCCCTTGGAGTTATTCTGAAGATTAAATACACTGACACAGGTAAGCAACTGAACAGTAGCTGGCACATAACAAAGAACTCAGTAAATGTTAGCCATTGTTAGTACATTGATGTGAAAAACATGGGAAGACTTTATTTCTCAAACCTAAATAGTTATGCTCTAGAATGAAGTATAAATGGCTTTTATTTTATTCATTTTGCCTGTCTACATTTACTAAAGCAATCATACTAAGTATGCAAATAGAAACTTATGCCCCCCAGAAGCAAACTTTTTGAAGCAGAGCATCTAGACAGTCAATTCACAGTGACAAATGAGTGATATCAGGAAGAAGCAAAGCACTCTCTTTTGGTATTTATACCCTAGAGCTTTGACTGGTCTACAGGCAACAAATCTTTGATATTCTGAACTGCCCAAAGCATTGAGGATAGACTTATCATTCCAGGGACAAAAAGTTTAGATCACTACACCTCGTACTTTACACACAATCCAGATGCGTTAAAGATCTAAACAGAAAAAAAAAAATAAAGTTTTAAAGCTATTGGAAGAAACTATAGATGGATAACTTTATGAACTCAGGGAAGAATTTCTTAAAGATGACCCTAAAATCATTGAGCTACATGACCATGAAAACTAACCATGGAAAATCCATCATTGATTATCTCAAAATTTAAAACTTTGGAATGGCAACAGACACAAGTTAAAAGACAAGATATACTGGAGGAAGATATCGGGAATGTATATAATAAAGGAGTATTCAGAAAAAAATGAACACTTACAAATTAAGGAAATGATAATGCAACAGGAAAATAGGCAAACGAGGAATAGGGATTTTACAGAACTCCAACTCGTCAACAAACATATAAAATGGGCAAATGATATGAACAGGGAATTCACAGAAGAATAACTCCAACTGGCTAATAAACATATAACAGCATCACCAGAGCCAAGAAAATATACATTAGAACAACACCAAGGTATTCTTCACCCACCAAATTTGCAAAAATAAACACTGCTGGTGGAAGTGGCAATTATTTCAACCAATAACTTGATAATCTAAGTTGAAAATGCACATATGCTATGACTTGACAGGTTGACTTCTAGATACACAAACTATAGAATGTCTCATACATGCTCAAGGAGATTCAGACAAGAATGTTCACTACAGCCCTGTTTATATGAGCAAAAAACCAAATGCAATCTAAATGCTCATGTGCTAGTAATGGATAATATATTCTGTATTCATAGATGGAATACTGGGAAGAAAATAAAACAATCTATATATAGCAATATATATACATTTCAAAATCACTTCATTAAATAGATATGAGAAAGGTTGTAAAACATTCTTATACAGTGTAATACATCATTCAAATTAAAAAATTCACCACGGATACATATGTTAAAGGGGACATATGTAAGTTTAAAAAAAGGACTGGAAGAACATCTGAACTCATAATAACAGATGCCTCTGGGGTGTAGGGGACATGAAGGAATGGGTCTTGGATGGTAGTCAAAGGAGACTTCAACCATCTTAATGATCTTTTATTGAGAAAAGATTGAGAAGAAAATGAGAAAAAAATAAGGTCAGTTCTCTAGTAGATGAGTTCTATTTGTATCTATATATTTTTCCCAACATGTTGGGAAACCACTGTTTTCTAAGAACAGTACTAATAGTTTTATTACTACATCCCCTATATAAAAAAATAAATCTCATCATACCTGAAGAAATTTCATATAAAAATGTGCATGTAAAAAAGCAAACCTGCTAGAAATAAAACATGGATGAATTTTTATGTAATCTGGGGGAAGAACATGAAATTTATAAAACTCTATACGCATGACTTGAAATCACCTAAAAGTTGGCTAGTTGAAACTACTAAAACAACAAACTGTCTATATGGCAAAACAAATCATAAATGAGGCTGAAAGAATAATAAACTGGAGTGGTGGTGGTGAAGGACAGAAGACATCTGACAAAGCACGAATGGATTTCTATGTGTAAAGAGCTAAAAACAAAGATGAATACCCTCATTAAAAAATACAAAGATAGAAACATGAAGAAATACAGATGAAAACATGTGAAAAACAGGACACTTCAACGGAGAATACAAGCCGATGGGCAAAAGACTATTCCCATGAAGTGAGGGTCTGGGAAGCAGGCAGTCAGGGACTCTCTGGGGTTGTCAACAATCCCGTTGGCATTGCCGGCCTCATTGTCAGAAGGTGCGTACTTTTTAACCTATCATTCTACTGACTAGGAATTTATCCTGAGGAAATAACTAGGCAAATATGCCTCGTAGTAGTTGACATAAACAGTCTTCAAACTTGGGTACATGTATTCCTGAGCCAACTGAACAGGATGAGCGGACAGGGAGCTTTAGGGGACTTGACAGCGGTGCCTCATGTCTACCTGGATTTTTTCTGAGAGTGCCTCTGTGGCCAAGGTTTTGCGCTGGTTCCCAGGAGGCACACCAGTCTTCCTTTCACAGTCCTCCTTCTATTTTATAAAAGAGAGGCATGTTTCCTACTCATCCAAATCTTTATGTGGTACATGGCTCTGGGAAAAAACCTGAGGAGGCAGGAAGGCAAACGACATGCTGGTATCTAATAAAACTTCCAAATTTTTAGCTTTCGTAAAATTACACTGATAGCTGATGTTCATCACAAATAATTCCTGATGATTCATTACTATGTGATTTTTGGTCTTTTTGTTTAAAAAGGAATGGCAAAAACTGAGTGACACTGTTGTAATACATCTTCCATTTCCAAAGAAAGCATATCTATTATTTTTAATATGCTATCATAAAGACTACTAGGGTTTCTTGATGTTTACCCACTATAAAAACAAAAAAGATTTGGAATAGAAATTTTAAGGAACACTGTTTTATTCCTCTAGTATTGATCCAAAAATACATGACTGCATGGGGAAAATCCCATCTATTTCATTAAATGGCAGTCATTTTCAGGATGTAAGCATAAAAAGAAAAATCTCTTTCACTAATTTTTAATGAAAAATTGTTACGTGTTTTGATTTATATATTCTAATGCAAAAACCCAATTTAAAAGAAATTTGTACATTTTGATAAAAAGCTTAAAAAATCCGATTTATGTATTTTTGTTGTAGATAAGGAGGATAGGCTGATCAATAAAATACTTGAATTTGAATCTTTTTTTTTAAATAGATTTTATTTTTAAGTAATCTCTGTACCCAAAGTGGGGCTCGAACTTACAACCCTGAGATCAAGAGTCACATGCTCTACCCACTAAGCCAGCCAGGTGCCCCTAAAATGCTTGAAATATATATGATAAAAATACACCAACTTAAGATGGAAGTAAAACAAGAATTCAAGGAGGAAAATAAAATGATGTAAAATTTCTGCCTATTACGGAGCTGTAAATGAATGGTAGTGTGTATGAAAAAGCAGTGAGGTATTAATTTCATTTGATACGTTTAAGGCTAGTTGGTAAGTTTTATTTTGAAATGTCAACATTTATTTAAAAAAACCTCAGGGATTATATGCTTTGCAATTTCGATGAAAAATTTAGATATCAACTTAAGAATATATGAGATATATGGGCTTTCTACATTTTGAGGGAAGAATATGAGAGCAAAAAAGTTTGGGAGGATAACTGATATACCAAATATTTGAAAGTAGCTAGTCCATTAATAAGGAATGATTAAATAAATAATGGTATGTTCATATACCGGAATATCAGGAAGGGTATCAAAAAGAATGATCTGTACTCAATGATAACAAGGTCTCCCCATATTGTTTACAAAAGTATTTCTGTTAGTTTACTTTACTAAAGATTTTAAGGAATCTCTACACCCAACACAGGGCTTGAACTCACAACCCTGAGATCAAGAGTTGCATGCTCTACCAACTGAGCCAACCAGGCACCCCATTGCTGTTATTTTAAATTTACTATCATAAAGATCACTTTTTTTTTTTAAATTAGTTAGGCTTTTAAATTCTGGTCAAGGAAAAAAATTGTAATAGTATATATACATCATCATGAGGGAGTAAAGATACCATCAATCTCTCACAACATCTCCAGTTTTTAGGATTTCAAACTGTGAGATTAAAATGGAATAAATGAAGAGACACACGTAGTTTTTTTTGAAATATAACCTTTTTTGCAAGAAGGGGGAGGCATAAGGAATAGAGAAATGTTAGTTTTTTTGAGAGTCTCATTCTGAATAAATTATGTAAACCAGAGTAATTCATTGATGCATGAAAACCAGTGGACTATGGTTCTACAACCTCCACATACTCCTCTTTTGTTACAAACTTCCATGATATATTTGTCCTATTAGAAGAAGGAGGTTAACAGTGAGGCAGGAGACGGTTTACACCAGTAACAAGGCAGTGGTAACTTGCTGAGGAATACTATGTGCCAGATGCTGTGAAAAGGGCTTTACGTAAGGGAAATTAATCCTTACAACTGTCCTGAGGTGTCAGCCCCAATTTACTGATAAGGAAATTGAGGCACAGAGAGGTCTGGTAACTTGACAGAGGCTGAAAAGCCAGCAGACGGTTGGGCTGTATTTCAAAACTCAAGTACGTCTGATTTGAAAGCTCTTATTCTTGACCCTCCTCCCACTCAGTCTTTATTCTTTCAAAATGAATATACCTCTAATCAGTAAAACCCACTGAACATCGAAGGCACTGTGTCAGCTGTGTATGAGGGGGAGGGGAGTCACAATGAAGAACAAGGAAATTCATGGAATCTTCTATTCACTACTCTCTCATTTGGGAGTTAGGGACTATATGTAGCCCAGTAGAAAGGAATGGAGTAGGAGGGATCAGGAAAGAGAACTTGGCTTATTATGGGCTGGGTGCTTTAATCTCAGGATCTGATGAGATAAATGGGGCTATAGCCCTTCTCTACATGAGACCTCTGGAGCTCAGAGAAAGCAGGTCTCTTGCCTGAGGTCAATATGGCTAATGGGAGAGAATAGGGGCTGTCCTACCGACAGGAAACCACCTGTGTGTCACATATTTAGTACTGTGGAAAAGAAGAGCTCTCAGGAAATTTAATACTATCTACAGTTGAGACATATTTCAGATTTATAATATAGACAATTTGGGTGAATTTATTGTGGATAAATCTGACAAGTCTTAACGGTTGTTGATTGAGGAGTTTAATTAAGATAGATTTTAGCCACTCATAAATGTTTTCTTTTTTCCTGGTATAAAGTAGGTATGTTTGTTGTAATAATTTTTCTTCTGTAGTAAATTAAAGCTTTAAGTTTTACAGTTGCTGAAAATATTTATAAATATGTAAGTCTTTGACACAGAAGGCAATTACAGAAATCCTTATTGTCAGTTGGTAATGCCATTTCCAGGTATATGTCCAGATGTCCAACATCTGTATTCTTCCCCCACTTACAAAAAAATTTAGAAAATTGTAATAGATTTCTACTTTCAAGATGTGTAAAGCCTTTAGCAGGAGCCACGCTGACGGACGCCGTGCAGGAGCATCCATGTAGCACCGCCCCTACAAACCTCTGCTCTGCTGCTACGTGCAGGTGCTGTTCTAAGCGCTTTTACATGGATTTCTCAACATCCCTACAAGCCAGGTATTATTATCCCCTTGTAACAGATGAGGAAACTGAGTCAAGTGGCGTGTAAGCAGGTTTTTCAAGATTACAAAGCTAGAAATCATATCCTGCAATCTGACAGCAGAGGCCATGTTCTTCCACATCCTACCCTTGGCAAAAGGAACATCTCGACTAAGCAAGGATCGGTCTTTTTCCTCTGTGTAATGTTCTGGAAATATCTCTTCAAGGCTGAAGCTTGTAAAAACAACACTCTTTTGGCTTGTCTACATATGGTACAATTCCGTGACCCTCAAACTCTCAGAGGATCTACGGGAAGCAACCGCACACACTGCGGAGGAGTCTGTTCCCTGTACTTGGCTTTCAGAGGCAGCCTGTCAGCCTCTTCCTCTGTCTTTCATGGTCGCTCTCGCTGTCAATCAAATCGTTTCATAATAGGGCCCCAGTCCTATTTCACTTCTGTTGGATTTGGGGGGTTTTCCCACTAGAACTTTTCTTGTTTTTTTACATCCGTCCATGCATTCTACTGAGAACAATGACAACATCTTCCCAGCAAACAGCTGCTCCTGCATTTTCTCATAGAGCCTCCTGCATCTTTACCTTTATGTCCACCATTCCCTTTTTAGGTAAGTGTGGTACTTCTCTGAAGATTTCTGGTTCTTTCTCTTTGAATCATCTGACCTCACTCTATACCAACCTAATGCCCATGCCTCTTAAATTGTAATTCTTCAGAGATCTGATGCCACTTTAAATGTTTTCTCCAATCATTAAAAAAAAAAAAATCCCTGAAATTCACATAGCATAAAAATAAATGCCTATTCCTAGATTATTGTATATACTTGAGATACTTCATCTCCATACTGACAGAAACGGAAGTAGCTTTTAAATAAGTTAACAATTCCATTTATTTTTCTCTTGTTAACAACATTCAGAGTAGAGACAACCAAACATTCCTTGCTGGGAGCTTTCGGAGCTTTCCCAGGGTGAGATCACTGCACCCTGGCTTATCTCAGACCAAAGCAGGGAAGCGCTCTCTCTACTTCGGGACCTACAAGGCTCCAAGGGTTGGGAGTGCTATTTCTCAATAACTGATAGCAGAGACAGCTTTGTCTCTTCACATTCTAACCAACACAGCATCTCTCCAAGCTAAAAACAAACAGTATTTGTACATCAGCAATAACATACAATATGTAAAAGCTGATCATAAAACATGTGGGTTGTTTTACACTACATACAAAAATGTCAAGTTTTATCAATGAAGTTTTAAAAAAATTTCAGAAACCTCAAACTGTACAATCAAGTTAAAAAGACTACACATGCTCCATTTGCTTATAATTTCCCTTAAGCCTAGCTTATTGAATAAGAGAGACAGAGAGAGAGAGAGAGACTAAGCAAAGTTACTAAGGGTGTCTGCAGGCAGAACTCAGAATATTTGTTACCGAGTTTAGAGTTTCATCCCTTCTTACTAAAACTGAAAAAGTTCCTCAGTTACTTTGTTTTTCCTTTTCCCTCTCAAGTTTCCCTCCCCTTTCCTGACTCAAAAGCATTCTCGAAACAGTGGAGAAAGGCAGAGCCTCCCAGTTTGGCCTCCCTCTAAGCATCTGTGCACAGGCCTGTGGGCCAGGTGGGGATGGTGTGAGGTTTGGTTGCCCATAGTTCCCCTTCCAGCACTTCTTGCCAGAAACCCCTGCAGTCAGCTTTCTGTCCTCTCCACTCCAGACGGATGGCTCTTTTCAGAGTCCCTCATGACTTACTTGAGCACTGCCAAATGCAATGCTTACAGTGCAGTCTACACTGCACCAGACTTCTCAGCAGTGATGCCCACGAATGGTCAAGCCCTCTCTGAGGACCCTTGTCCTTAGAGCCAGCTCTTGACTCCAGGAGCCAGCTCTCTTGCCACCCTGTTCCCTCACTGACCATCTTCTGTCTTCTTCATTTGAGTCTTTAAATGTTCTTCTTTTTTCTTTCTGCATTACTTTGTAGGTGACCCCATTCCTACCCAGGCCTTCAAACACTATCTTTACACTGAAAATACTCAAGTCTCGGTCTTCAGCCTGGACCTCTGCTCTAAACACCTAGCTCGTACATCCCGCTGGCTACCCGGCATCTCTACCCGGACATCTAGCAGTCTCCTAAACAGACATGGTTACAACTGGACTCTCTTTCTTCCTGAAATCTGCTCTTCCTGTGTCTTTCTCAATACAGGAAATCCCACTTCCATTCTTCCAGTTGCTCATCTTGGGTTCATTTTTTGTCCTATGTCATCATCTAACCCAGCGACAACCCACGCTGGTGCCACCTTCCAAATATCCAGAACATGACCAGTCCTCACGAGCCCCTCTGCTCCCACCCGAGTGTAAGCCGGCACCATTTTTCCCCTGAGCTCTTGCAGGAGCCTCCTGTTGGGTCTGTCGCCACCCTCACTGCCTCACAGCAGCCATAAGGAACCTTCTGCAACAGAATTCAGATTATACTTCCTTTGCTCCAAACCCTCCAACAGTTGTCCATCTCACAGGCAGAAAGAAATCCAATCCGGCCAGTGCGCAAGGTGCCTCATGATCCACAGCCACCTACCCTGACCTGGCTTCCTAACACCCCCCTCCCTGCTCCCGCCACGCAGTGATGCCGGGGACAACAGTGGTTTTTAGTTCTGTGGTAACGGTCTAACTCCAACTTCCCCTGACTTGCCCCTTCCTTGATTTGATTCTTTGCATAAATAAATGTTACTTAACAGAATGGCCACCTCCCTACCCAGCATTCCCTTTTCCTGCTTTGTATTCCTCAGCACTTGTTGCCGTAAGAAGTCCGCACCTCTTCTGACAAGAATGTAGAGTGAATGAGAACAGGGGCTTTGCTGGTTCACTGCTGTATCGCCAGTGTTTAGGCTCATACCCCGCACTTGGGGCTGGCCGGGGGTGGTGGTGGCTTACTAAGTACTTGTTGAAGGAATGAATAAATGGTGTAGCTGAGAGACAGAGAGTGGAGTTCAGGCCAACAATTACTTTCTTTCCTTACTTTGGCGCATGGCAAATAGTCTCATGAGGAGAACACACTGCTGACAAGACAGTGGCAATTTCAAAGCAGAAAGAAAAAGTGTGAAAGAGGAACAAATAATTAAAGACCGTGGTTCCTACTCAGGGATGGTATACGAATCACCTTAGAACACTTAAAAGATACGCAGGCCCAAGCCTAACCACTGAAGAACTGGATTTAGGAAGTAAAGGTGGGGGCAGGGCAACTGTATTTTTAAAAGTACCCCGAGTGATTGTAATGTCCAGTCCCTGTTAAAACCACTTACTCAAAGGAAGCATCTCAAAAGGCATGTGGTAAACTATGCAGTAAATAAAATAACACACATTTGTTTTTTTTAAAACCCACATACCTGACTGGGGACTCAAAAATATAGTTGTTTTTTGTTTCTTTTTGTCTTCATGTAAAAGCACTGCCTAAAAAATGAAATAGACTGGTTTACAAAATCGAAAGGAAGAGCATTTGAAAACAGCCTTAAAACGGTAACCATATCCAAGGAGGGCCGAAATTAGGCATGTGGAAGGCAGAACTTTGCAAGTTAATCGAAAAGCAAGACAGAGACTCAGGAATCCTTAAAGCACGCCCTGCCATCTGGAACATAGCAAGCCTCACCACACGCTGCACCGAGGGCAGAGAGAGGAGCCAGGCGGGTTAGCCAGAGGAAGGAGGGCAGGGCTGGGGGCTGCCCAGCACCTCGCTGAGGGCCTGGCGCAGAGGTGCTAGCACTCAGGAAGTGTTCGCTGAACAGAAAGATGACCCAAGGGCTTCCTGCTCAGGTGTGAGCTAGGTTTACCTGAGCAAATGTGCCAGTTGGTCTCAAGGGGCTAGGTGAAGAAGGGGATCCAAATACACAATCTGATTTAGACATACCTGAGAAAAAAATTAGCATTTTGTTCTCACTTTAAAATGAAAGCAGTAGCCCTGTTTTCAAACTTCCACAGAACAATTTTCTGTGGATAGGACAGAAGCTCCACTCAGTATATTGTGTGGACAAAATAATAACATATTTGAAGAAATGAGAGAGGGCAGCATAATTTTTCCACAGGAAGAAGCAACTGAGTATTTTGAGTTGCTACTGGAGGAAATGCCCCATATTCTAGCCCCACTCCTCCTTTCCTATTTCACTGTTAGGATACAGTGACTACTCGATTTTAATGTGTAAATACTGCATTCTGAGGAATCCAAGATTCTATTGCTTTTCTTTAGGTTTGATAATACCCAGCCTCCCACCCCAGGATACCCCTGGCTCTCCTTGATTTGCTGCTGCCCCTGCAGCCTTCCAGAAGCACTGCTTTGTTTTGACAGCTTCACTAGTAGACAACTTAAACCTTAAACTAGTAGACAACTGAAAGAGCTAGGAGGAAGAAATCCAGAAAGCTGGGGGAATGTTGGGGCCTCCCTTCGCTGCTGTGCTGTACCCAAGAGGAACGCGATAACGTGCTTCGTGCTACTAGTAAACAGACTGCCAGTTCTTCAGAAGGGTCTACAAAAATAACTTTGGTAGAACTTCATTATATCTGATCTATACTATTTCCAGTTTCCTCATCTGTCAGCTGGGATTACCAATACCACCATCTCATGGGGCTGGGGAGAAAATTAGATGAGACTGCCCACGTAAAGTACTTAAAATAGTGCCTGACTCATAGTAAGCACTCCATGAATGTTAGCTCTGGCTATTATTTTAATTTCTCTTAAATATATATTCTTCTTATAATCATAAAAGATCTGGTCTATGTCCCATGTCAGGGTAAAAAAAGTTTGAATTTACATTTGTCGGAGTTCCTTAGAAGTAGGGCAAGCTGTGTCTTCCATAAACACTGAAGTCCTATTTTAAAACCAATAATTAAATAATTTAAAAATATACTTCATTCCATATAAAGCTCCTTTTTTAAAAAAAATAAGAATAAGTGCTCTAAAAATTTTGTCTTTAAAAAAAGAGACACTATATTGCTGCTATGATATAATAAAATGTTAGAGAGGTACTAGTGTTCCAGGAACAATGAACAGTAGAGAATTTTAAGGGAATTGTCATCAGTGCTGACTCTGTTACACCATACATACACAATTGAGGACAGGAACGGGAGAGGTTACTACTTTAATCTAAAAAATGACTTCGCCAGGTTTCTTTCCTATGCCAATCAAATTCCATCCACTCTCACAGGTTTGTTCTGAGAAACAAAGTGAGAGTATATAAACTGCTTTGTAAATCCTAACTTCTCATACACAGAGAAGGTACCTTCACGCTTAACAGTCTGTTAAAAAGGTGCTCACAGTGGACACTTCACCCATCTAATAGAAAGGGTCAATGCAGATCCAACAACTCAAAGGGATGGGACATATGGATGATATTCAACTATGGACTGATAATGTATTTTTTGTCATCGTAAGAATAATCACACTTGCTGCAGGAAACTATTACTGTACTATTATATACTCCATAATTCTCTTCTGCAGCTAGAACCACCATAACTGTGTCACAGAGTTCCTTCTGGTCCCTTTTCTAGGCATGTGCATGTACGTATTCAAACAAAAGTACAAGTGGCTCACTATGCACAGCTTGGTGTCCTGAGATAATTTAGCTATTACCCCCCCCCCCACCACCTTGGCCAGTCAGTGCTTCAGTTTCAAAAGTGCACATACTGAGAAGTGAAGCTCAAGTGGCAGCTTATTTCCTGGTCACATAGGCTACATTTTATAGGCACTGTGGATGACCGGGTTTTCCATTCATTGATAATCTTAGAAAAGTCAACCAAGTGACTTCTATAAGCCTCTCAATGAAATTGGGAATACGTTTAAGACATATAAGAGGGTCTGAATTAAAGGGGGTGGGTTCACTTTCTTAAAACCTTTTTCAGTAAGTCGATCTGTTAAAGAAATAAATATAACTAAAATAGTAAAAACTCTAAACTCTAAAAAAGAGATTTCCCTTGAGATGTGAGTGCAAACATCGAGGTATGACTGGTATCCATACCTGGAGAGCCTTTAAATTGGGGGCATTCCTTTTTAATGTGCCCTTCTCTTCCACAAATAAAACAACGTTTTTCTCTTAAGTCTTTGTCATCCTGTCTCTTCCATTTTTCCACCGGTGGCCTGAGAATTTTCTCTCTGCCCAGGTCGACAGCTGCCCTCAATGGCTTGGCTTTCTGAGGTGTGCACTGCATGGGCTTATCTTCTTTTGTCGACACCTCCCTCTCTGTGTACTTGTTCTGAATTTCTTTGTCCTCTTTGCTTCTCTTCTCTTTGTTCTCAGGGTATCTTTGGTTCAGGGTATCTTCCTGATCACGCCGTCGCCTCACTCTAGAAGATGATATAACACCGGTAGGAAAAATCTAAACAGAAACCTGACAAGATATTAAGGGCGCTCCAGGTCTGGGAGATAACCAGAGGTAGAAAGTATCAAAGAATTTAACAAATTTAAGTCCGTCTCCTCTTTCAAGAAGCAACCTCAGGGCGATGGTATAGTTTTTCTTTTTGATTTTCACAACTACTCTAGTGCCATAAAAGCAGTGTTTGCAGTTAGTGGAACTCCTTGGTCCACCTACTGTGATATGGATGTAATGAAACTCCAATGATCCTTGGGGTGATTTCTTGCAATTCTTGTGGCCCATTCTTTACTAGGCACTAGAAATTTGAGACGTGGAACCTTTAGTTCACAAGGGAACAAGGATTGTAAGGGGATTTATATTCTTAAAATGTTGAAAATGTTTCTTTCTTGCTCTACACGATCAGTGACTATTATTTGAATACAAAACTAAAGTACTAAATAAGAGCTTCAAATTCCAGATGGTGCCTTATTTAAAAAGCATATTTTTAAATGAGAGTATTATTGTTCAATTAAGACCACCACACCAGCAAGCAACCAGCACTGTCCCCCAGCCCCACCTCCCGCAAACATCACCAGAAGCAAGCATGCTGACCGAAGTGAGGGGGTCACCACAGCAATCATTAAGGGTTGAACTGTGTACAAGTGAAGGGTTCTATCTAGCAATAAACTGTACATGAGTCTGGTACAGCCCCATTCCTATATACTGGATGTATAACTGATGTCCTGAAGAGCCCATTTTACTTTGCTCGTTTCTTCTTCCATCCCTGTTGGAGAGGCTGGTGACCAAATGGCTGAGTAGCAACTGGGGCAGTGACCAAAATGAGGAAAGGGGAGCAGGCCTGGAAGACTGTTATCTGTACACCCGAGGGACATCTGGTCATCTGCACTTAAATGCATGTTTTAAATCACTTCATTTTCATTGTAAAAAATCATTTATCTGAGAACTGCTGGATTTAATACAAGTTTATTTTCTGTTACAATAGAACCTCACTTAAAAACTGGTACAATAAGAGAGTAAAAATGAAACCACCCCTTTGGAACACTGACTTACTTTCTCCTCATAGGACAGTCCTTCATGAAGTGTCCAATTTTCCCACAAATTCGGCAACATCTATCATTTGGGGCCAGCTCTCCTTCAGTTAGCACTTCTGGATCAAAAAAGTACTCCTAGCAGAACATAAATACAGAAAAGTATGAATTATTAATGTGAGATCAAAACACAAAAACCAACCAGATAGCAATCAGAGACCTTCTTTTTAATGACTATTATACTATTGAATTCCAAAATTTATGACCATTAAGAGGTTTACTTCAGGATAGTTTTACCGAAATTCATGTTGGTTTATTCCTTTTCATCATGCAGACCACGGTTTAACCCTAACCACAAAGGGAGCCTGTTTTTCCAGGATACTTCTACACAAGAGAAGTACACACATACCCATGAGTCAGCTTCCCCAGGACTTGGGGGAGGCTGAGGTCAGGTTCAAAGGCTTCGCTTTCTCATAAAATGAAAAGGCTGAAACCCAATAAACTGAGGAATATGATTTGCATTACATATGCAGAGAAAAAGAAAGAAGCTATGTGTTATTCTTTTTGTTGTGGCTTCTGGAGAAAAATATCAGAAGAAAGGAAAGAGAATGTCTGGACTAAAGCCTCCTTGCCAGTGAAATCAAGGTGAGGACCAGAAGTATCAGCACCACCTGGGAGCCTGTAAGAAATGCAAGTTTTGGTCCCCATCCCGAGCTCCTCAATCAGATCTGCATTTTAACAAAATCCCCAAGGTGATCTGTAGGAACAAATTTCAGAAGTCTTGGTGTAGAAGACAGCCATAGCATATCCAGCAAAAACTAGATGCACAGATGTGAACCAATGCTGAATGTACACCCATACACTTAAGTTTCATTTAAAAAGTCTTGATTAAGAAAGTTAATGTAGGAAGAAATAACTTTAACAGAAAACCCTCTAGTTCCTAACTCCCTTTTCTCTCACTGAAGGGAATTTTTATAGTACAACTTTGTTTTGTTTTTAATGAGTCCAGTTCCATACAAATTTTGAGTATCGGGTTATATGACACCAGTGAGCTTGCTAGCACGGGGAGCATGGTCCCTCTCCTAGTCCCATTAAGAAATGTATTACTCCGCAAGCCGACTGAAAAATCTAGACTTCATATGAGGAGGGTGGAGGACCCTTAGCTACGTACAAGCTGGACTTGGCAGAGGCTGGCCTGGAGCTGAATGCCGGTGGAACAGCAATGCCATCTACATGCGTTACCAAGGCAAAGCGGCAGCACCACAATGACTAATCTTCCCAGCCAAATCCCACTTCTGGCTGTTTCTCCCTTTTCTCCTGATAAAAATGGCCTCAGAACTGGGATGCTGAAAAAAAGGTTGTTAGGAATTACTTTGTCTTGCAATTGTTTATCTTGGCTAGACTCACCAGACTTTCAGGGTATGTATTACCAGTGTGTTATGTACAAATTAATAAAGCACCTTTTTTTGTTTTTTTGGTATTTCTAATAGACACTTACCATTTTTGAGGGGCAGTCCTTTGGAAATCCTTTGACTGGAATACCAAATACTCTTCTACCATTAATAAATGCTTTCATTATAAAATTCGTCACTAAGAAGAAAAGAGTAAGTGCTCAATTAGATGGACTAAAAGTAAAAGGATTGCATTAACATTTATAAAACAAAGCAACTTACTTTTCCTTGATAATCCAGCTCCAAGATTATGATTCAAATCAAAGGGATCTAAGTAAAGAAAATTAATGAGAACAAAAAAGATAATGAAATAGGAAATGCCACTATTCATACATTAAGTTGAGTATATAAGAAGAAGAAAGTGTTACATACTTTATCATTAACGAAAGTACAGTTGCCCCTTGAACAACGTAGGGGACAGAAGCACCAACCCCCCCACAGTCAAAAATCCACACATATCTTTTGAGTTCCCCAAAACTTAACTACTAACAGCCTATCACTGACCAGAAGCCTTACCTATAACATAGGTGATTAATACATATTTTGTATATGTATCGTATACTGCATTTTTATAATAAAGTAAGCTAAAGAAAACGTTAAGAAAATTATAAAATACATTTACTGTACTGTATTTATTGAAAAAAATTCACATGTAAGTGGACCTGTGCAGTTCAACCTCTTGTTGTTCAAGGGTTAACTGTATTAAATGACTGCCTTTTTAATGAGTTTTAAATGTGTAATACAGCTACATAATATAGATTCCTAAATATAAGTCAAGTGTTTTATCCAAAGTGTCCATCAGAAGAGAGGATGTTACTTTATATTTGAATCTGTATCGACTCCTTCCTATTATGAGGAGTTGCTTCATTTGAACAACAAAATATTGTTTGGAGAGGACATATTAGGCGAGTATTATCTAATGGTGCTAGTTTGGGAAGCATAAAGAAGGTTAAAATATATTTAGAACATTTTAGTATTGGATGTTCCTTCTAACTACCAAGTGTTTTAAAGGTCACTTTAGTCATCCTAGAGATCATAAAACACACTTATAAGACAAATTAAGACACACACACACCTGTCCCAAAGGCTACTTGACCTCAGTTTTTAGTGAAAGCTTCATAAAGGACTCCCATATGATGTTAAAGGTCTGCATCTCAAAGTCTTAGGTATATATATATGTTGTGTTCTGCAATATTATTTATTAGATGACCCAGAAAGTGGTAGGAATGAAGAAAAAAAAATGCTGATGTCAAAGATTTATTCGAGATCTAAATAAAACTTGTTCATGAAATAAATGGAGGTAAGGTACTATTTCTAAATTAAAATACTATTTTATACATGATTTAATATACATACATAATAATTCATACTTTGAATATTATGTGTAGATATTTATTTCCAATAAATGCCTAAAAACATTGAAGAAGAGCAAAGTAAAAAACCCCCAAAACCCTTTTTGGGGATCAAGAAAGTAGAAGACTGCTTGTGTACAGTATATACAGATGGAGTACATAAGTAAAAAGAGGCATCCTTCTGGTTGTCTGTTATGCTTTTTAATGTACAATAACTGGGGCACACCATTCGGGATTCAGACTCACTAACAGGTTCCTGGAGTATAGGAGCCTTCGCTCAGTATGACCCTACACTAATAACTGCTATTAGAAGGTTACCTTCCTAGTAGGTTTGATCATGCTTTCTTCTGGTGACTTTCACATGTGTCTATGTGGAAGTATTTTTGGTTGTTTGCTTAATGCAGCAGAGACACTATGATATTAAGCTATTGGATAGTTAATAAACACTGCTGCCGCCACCACCCCTAAAATTCCTCCATTCTAGAATAGCTGGTTAAAAGTGTTCTTTCTGATTTAGCCTATTACTAATGGTTCATCTGAAAGTAATGTAAAAATGAGATGTAAAAAGATAAAGAAACTTCAAAAATTAAAAACAAAATATGAACAACTGGAGACCATACGAATCCACTGTGATAATGGAAAGGTTTAAGACAAAGTTCTATGTTTTTGACATGAGATCCTAAAAAGTTAAAACCCGTGCTTGCTTCGGCAGCACATATACTAAAAAAAGTTAAAACCCTATCTAAAGCCACAGTGATCTGAATTTAATTTTACAAATGTTCACAGTATTAATACTGCCAACAGGCAGAAGTAATGATGGAAACATAACCTAGAGTAACACACATAATTTAACTAATTAGAATATTAAAAAAATTAAAAAGATTAAAATCAATAAAATATTACTTAAGCCATTTCTCAGTTCAGTTTTCAGCATTTAAACACCATTTTGTCACTAAAATTAAAATCCCACAAATTGCAAATAAACAATCAACTACAAACATATATGGCCCATGGATCCTTGCATTCAATGGAAGAAAAGGCTGCAGCGTGGGCAAAAGAAATGTCAAAATTTATATATAATTACTTATAGGTAAACTCCTTCATGAATAAATAGCAAGTAAGGATCTTGAAAATTTATTCTTAGTGCCCTTTCTTCAAACCCTCAATTTGGAAGGTGTTAAAAGTCCTGCTCTTTTGAAGCTGCCTTATCTCTATTGCAAACTTATTCTCCAGTACGTGTTCAACAAAAGCCAAAGATGTGTCCTGGTCAAAAGACTTCTGAATTGGTGAGAGGCCCCACAGGAGGACGTGGGTCACTTAAAAATACATCTTTATGCTGGAAAGAGACAAGTGTGCTGCTGTGGAAGGCTGTGCCGCCCATCCCAACCAGTGGCTCCTTGCCGTTCTGCAAGAGCTCTGCAGGGATGAAAAACAATGCCCTCAAAGTTCAAACTCTATATTCTATTCCATTTTAAGTTTCATTTTATTTGTACCTTCAATAACAATGTATTTTGAAGTCCACTGTTTCTTAAAAGTTGTAAGCAGACTTTTTCTCCTGATGCTAATAACATGTTCTTTAAAATCAAATTCCTCTGTGTAGAATCGAAGAAGTCCCAACCACAGCTGCCCAACAGATTCTGTATTTTTCCCATATTCTGGCCAATAGATGGGCTAGAAATAGAAGGGAACAAGAGATATCATGCTCTATAGTAAAGTGTTAATATCTATCTTCATTTGTATCTTAGGGAGTAAGTTTGGACTTATTTTAATTAACTGGAATTTAAATAAAAACATAATAACATAACTTTTCTTTCACATTTAAAAATACCATTTATATGAGTTTATTAATCTCTACCCTGTGACTTCGAGATAGGGAGAGCTCAGGGTTTTAAATGTCAAACTCCAGAATGCATGTTTGTGGAAGAATCTGGAAATAAATTTAAGAGCCTTGATGATGCCTGGGTTATTAGATCTTTGAACTCAATGAAAGCCTTTCCAAACTCTGAAAATCACTTGGCAAATATTTGTTCACTTGGAATAAAGTTACACAACCATTTGGAATTGACAGGCATTAAAGAAATCCTAGATACAGTCCCTGGAAACTCACCTGGCTTAATAAAAGTGTTTTCAACTTCAGAGGGAACATCTATATATGCTAGTGTTTTACTATCATAATATAAATAAATATAACAGGTGATAATATAGTTGTTCCACTACATCACAGCATAGTACAGCTAACTTTTAGTCAAGGATGTAAAAAAATCTTTACTCTTAAAATACGTACCAGTTCATCTATTTGATCAAAAAAATAAATATTCCAGCCATCAACAAATATTTCAGGTTTCTTTTCACCTTTGTATATCTGAAATTAATTTTTAAACTATTAGTATGGATTACAAATTTAATGCATTGATACAAAAACTCGTAGGAAAATAGTTAAATATTTAACTACAGAACCACAGATATTAGAGAAGGAAGAGGGCTCAAAGGCAACCCAGCTTTACAGATGAGCAACACAATTTCTTTTACTAATACCTCTTGAAGGACAGGAATGACTGGTGGATTCCTCTGCTGGAGAAAATATAGCACCATAAGTGTGTATGCGTATGATGATAAGCTGCCTCTAGATGCATCACCAATATCACACATCTAGAGGAAAGGAAAATGAGGAACAAAGGAAAGATCACCAATGTTTTCTGCTAAATTTGCAGCTACCCTATTATCACTAAAAGTTAGGTGCTTCTATAGGGCATTAATGTAAAAATAACACCTTCAAATGCTAAAATATACCAACAAAAACAAATAAGACCAACCAAAAGGATGTCAAAAACAAAAGAAAAACCCAACCATCAGTCACAAGCAAGATCAGATTATCATATGTAAAATTTAAGAGGACAAAATTTTAGCTTGCCATGGCAGGCTTCCCAAAGTAGTTAAAGGAAGCATTTAACATGGCCATGGTTCTTTAAAAAATATAGACTTATGTTTTCAACTAGGTTTGAAGATGCAGTGAAATTTCCTGATGAATCCCAACAGGAAGTATACTCACCTTTGTAAATACTTTCATGGTATAGCATAAATATTTCACTCTGGGATCAATGGCTGAATAAGCAGATAGGAGCCTTGTGTTATGAAGGGCCTGTTAAAAGGAAAATTACACTATAAGGGATCAATTAGAAGAAAAAGTTTTAGGCTGGAATATTCTGAAAAGGTTTACACTGTAATTCACTTTAGGTTGAACACATTTAGACTGAAAGTAATATTTTTTTCTCCAAAACTGAGCTTCATTAACTTACTAGATAATAAGAATTATAAATGACATCTGAGCTCACAACTTCCATTATGTTAATATGTCCTTAGTCTGAATATTCCTAGAAATAAGGGCTATTAAGATAGTTCTGTCTAAGCAGATGCTAAGAGTCCCCCACCTCACCCTGGCATTATTTAAACTGAATGCCCCCAGGGTCCAGAGAAGGTCCATAAAGCCCCAAAGCAAACCAAGTATGAGACCAAAGACAGACAGACACTCCAAAATGAACTCTCTCTCTCAAATAAATAAAATCTTAAAAAAAAAAAAATTTCAAGCCAAACTAAAAGCACCTGCCACTCTGACCTCATTTTAAATAAATACTAACAACTCTCTGTTATATCCCCAGTCTCAGAACACTGCCAGGCACACAGCAAGCTCTCCTAAATAATGATTAAAAGAATGAATAAGATAAAAATAAATGGCTTAATTCCACTTGAGATTTTGTAAATTAAGAGACATTCATTCCCCTCGATCTCCCTAAAGAAAAAGCCTAGAGAAAATCTTACCAGTGTGTTATACAAACTGATGTCCACTTCCAAACCACTTCTCAAATGGAAAAACTTTACAATTGGTACCTTTGCTGTTGTAATAGGCAAGATGTTTCTCAGACCTAGGTTGGGAATAAGATAGTATTGTTATATATAGCAGCTGGGCCATAAGCTACTCTTGTTAATGTTCCAACATAACTTTGGCCTGTTTCACTGCAGTCACTAGAACTACTCAATTCTGTTATTCAACATCTGGGAAGACTTTTCTGGCAAAGTTTATATTAGTTAAACACATCGATATCTGAAGAACAAGGATGAACAAGGCAGCCAGTGCCCTCCAGGAGCTCATTGGATCGTGTGCGTGTGTAGGGCTGCTACAGAATAGAAGAAACTACTACAGAGTCCAGGCTACGTGGACCCTTCCTATTCTCTCCACCTGACTATGTCTAATATAGAGAAAAGCTTTTGGGGCAATCATCTGAATCCTCGAAACAAAAATTACTTACCACAGAGCTAGAAGTTAAGACAGTAAAAGAGAGGAATCAACGTTGATAGGAGAGGAGGAAATTGCCTGAATTAGGCTTTGAAAAAGGAGAGTGACAGGTAAAGATAGAGGTGGCTGAGGAGATTTAGTAGGCAACGAAAAGTACACAGGGACAGGGCAGACGCCTAAAGCAGAAGGGCATGCTTGAGAACTTCCATGGAATTGTGAAGGCTATAGAGTAGACTTGAGGGAAAGGAATAATGAGTGATAGGAGGTGGGGCAGAAACCAGGAAGAACCTAAATAGAGAACATATATATCATCCTGCTAAGAATTATCCTTAGAGACAAAGAGACAACAATGAACTATATAAGTTCATTGGGGAGAATCACTGACCACATCTATCTGGACAACGCCCCTGGCAATGGACAGACTGGACACAACTGCCAGAGGGGCAGGGTGACCATTATGAAAAATGATCTATCTGGGCCTCAACAATCTTGGTGGCATGGGGATGCAGAGAAGCAGCAAGACATGCTTCGGAGTATGTATACCTGGATGGGCTAGGGAAGCGGAGGTAAGCAGTAGAGGAAGTGGAGACGGGTGGGGGGGTGGATAAGGGAGAAGAAGGAGGGCTATAAGAGTAAGAACTACCAGTTCCTGCACACCCAGAATCCTTCACAAACATTACCTCCTAAGAATGTTCACCCTCATCCAACAGATGAGAGGACAAAGTGCCAGACATATTAACTTGCTTAGGAATATGGAGATAGTAAGTTGCAGAGCTAAAATTTGCACGTAGGTGTGACCAACTCCAAACTTCTACTGAACCTATTCTAGGATGAATTAGTTATCGCTTCACCCATTTTGGTGATTCCAAGGATGTCAATGTCAATAACGGAGAAAGTGGATTCAGAAGGACGGGAATGTAGTGGAGGTTGCAGCAGAAGGAAGGCAGTAAAGAGAAAGAGGAGTTCATTCTGAGATGGAGCTGGAGTTTCTTCTCAAAGAGCTAAGTGGTGTGATCCAGAGCTCAGGAGAAAAGTATGTAGATGATAGAAAAAAATTCAGAAAAAAAATCTGTGTGGGAGACAGAGGAGGTCTAACTTTTACTGATGGGGGGGTGGCAAGGAAGTTCATAGTTGCTGAATACCTGGCATATGCTAGATCCTGTACTTTAATGTACATCTTTCTTAACCTTAAATGCTATTATTGTTATTCTACTTTGTAGATGAGGAACCAAGCACTTATAGTGAGGTTGAGTGTCTTTCTGGGAACACACAGCCAACAAGTGGGGAGACAAGATTTAAAACAAGAGAATCTGATTCCAGAACCCCCAACTATTCTGCTATACTGTGTCTAAATTAGATGCCTTACACTCCATTTCCTTCCCATTCTAGAATTTGACACTGTTGCCCATTACCAGTCTGTCCTCTACGGTTTATTCACAGCACATTGTCCTGGTTCTTGTCATTCCAATGGCTCTTTTTTCAGTGTCCTTTCTTAATTTCTACCCACAGAAATTTAGTCCTTAACTTCTCTCAAATGATCCCTTAGAATTGTTTTATTCTTGGTCTCTCTCTCTTCAAGGATTTCAATGCAAAATTGTTTTGTTCTTCAATCCTGACTGACAACTCCATATTTCTAATTGCTTGCTGGACTTTTAACTCTTGATTATACCTTCATGGCAAACTACACACCTCCACGTGGTGTCCTCTACAAACATTCCCATTTCTCAAGTACCCAAACATCAGTCTGAACCCTTATTTCCTACTTGTAGGTACCAAATCTCTCCTATTCTTTTCCTTTTAGGATCATTAGCACCTGGTTAAGGTCCTCCTGCCCTTAGATTCACTTAGATTATACCCTCCCTGAGAGACTCTACCAGCTGCCAAAAAAGCTTAAGTTTTGTGTTTTTATTGGGTTGCTCCTCTTTTGGAAGAAACTTCACTGGTTTCCAAATATCTACAGACTTTACCTCATCTAGTAACAGGAACCATGCAAAACTCCTCTCTAAATGTACTGATCCTCCCACTGTCCTCCCAAATATACTACAGTAACTCTCATGTTCACATATATGTACTCTCAGGAATGACTTCTCTTCTGGGAGAAGATCCTTCTCGAATCCGATTCATCATCACCTGGGATCAGAATAAACCCATCTCCTGCATGAATCTCCCCTATGCAACTCTTTCCCAGAATCTCTCTCTCTTCAGAACTTATTAAATACTTATAATAGCTTCTGACTCATTCTGAAAAATGAATACTTACCCTACATTATTACATGGTCTGTCAGATTACCTCCCCTTTCTTTAAATCTGAAAGTTGCCCAAGGAAAAGACTTGTACAGACTTATTTTATTTTTCCACCATTCCTAAGTGCCCAATATAGTGCTGAGCACACAGTAGGTACCCAATAAGACAGGTGGGGACTGTTTTAAAGATATTAGGTTTCAATCATAGCCCTTTAGCTATTATTAGATCCTTGTTCCATGCAATCTGTGTTCCATTACCATTATCTGTGTGTATAAGTCCTTTCAGTCTAAAAATGACCTGTTTTTAATATGGTTCATTCTTAAGATAGATACACTGCTATATTTAGGGGAAAGGAACATGTCTGCAGTTTAATCTCAAATGGTACAGAAAAAATTGTGAGCAAGCAAGAAAGAGAATAAATCGAATGTAGTAAAATGTTAATAGCTGGTGGATTTGAATGAAGGATACACAGAGTTTGTTATGCAATGTTTGCTGCTTTCCTCTAAGTTTTAAATGATTTCAAAACAAAAAGTCAAAATCTAGCTCAGTACTAAATAATTAATAATTGTGGCAACTTAGCAATTTAGTTTCTCTGCATAATCTTCAAAAAAATTTAAAAAGCTCATGATCTTTAGAGGTAAGATTCCCAAGTGGGGAGAATGTGTATTTCAGTGACCAAAAAATATTATCAATGCACCTCAAAAAAAATACTAATGTTCTAGGTTAACTTTCAGAGGGAATAAACTGAAATTAACATTGTTTTTCTTGTTATTTAAGTAACATGGTATCCTTTTTATTTAAACTCCTGGGAATAAAAAAGTACAAAAAAAGGAGGGGGTAGCACCCAAGGTGTATGTTTGTGTGTAGCTATATGTGTGTACTCATGACGTTAATGTTAAGTCTACTCTTGATTGAGATAAAAGGCAGCATCGCATGGACAGACCATGGAAGTGTTGTGGGATTACAGACCATACTGTGTTCACCTTCATTCCTAGCTCCTAGCACAGAAATTTGCTGAACCACATTATTCCCACTGTTCATAGCATCCATAGCTGTCCCTGACAGCCAAAGAATATGTTAATGGCATGTCAGCACTGTGCACAATGTACAGCATCTGTACACTTTACAGCTATAAATATTTAGAAGTGCCCCAGCTCAGTTTTCTAAATTTATTGGTGAGAGAAAAAGAGATCAGGTAGAGTTAAATGACTGTTCAGGGTTGCATACAATTGTCGAGCAGCATAGCTACGAATACACTCCATAACCCCAGTGCTTTCCGCTCTGCTTCACACTGATTCCAGCAGCATTGGGACGGATACAAGTCAATACAGCAAAACGGGTTTCCAAAATTTCTTACCTGTATGGTATATGCTTTGTTTTGAAATAAAACTAAGCTAGGCAACAATATGCACACAATGATTACCTCAGTCTTTCATGCTTTATCATGCTTTATCACACAAAATTTTTTAAAGACACCGATACTGCAAATGTGCTATAGATGCCCTACTATACTGTTTCATTGGCATTGATAAATTTTAAGTATGCAAAACACTAATAAAGACAAAAATATTTTTAGACAAAATTTGCAGAGGTACCTGAATGTTTTTTGAGGACTCTTGCCAATTCTTCAATAGTTCGTACACAGTCCAACCCCTGCAACAAAAATTGCACATACTGACTCAAAAAGGGAAGACAGGTTCCAAACCTGGTTACAGATAGTTTCCATTACCTTCAGAAATAATGATATTAACTTCAACTCATTCTATATACATTTTTCCCTTTTAGGCAAGCCTTGGTCAGTATTCATAGGAAATAGCCTAAGGATACAAAAACTCCCATAGACCCTATTTACTAATTGTTTTTGGAGGTACAACAGAGGCTGAAATCAGATGCCCCAGAAAAGTCTGAACCATTGTCCAAGTAAGGACCTCCATTTTTCCCCTCTATGTAACTCCGTTATTCAGAAGGGCCCTCTGTGCCAGAATAAAGAAGAAGGAGCTTCTGTGCCCCATTTTATTAATTATGGGTGGACTTTCATTATAGTTCAGTTAAGAGCTGAGGAACTGCTGTGGAAAGTGATTAAGCGCAGATGATCTCTCCATAGGACTGTGCCTAATGCACAAATGAAAGTCATCCAGCAAATACAAATGTTTCAAGTAAATTATACTTAAAAACACTGGGCTTACCTTTTACAACATAAACCCTTTTGATGGCTATACACATCCCAGAATGTATTTGAAATTTTCCTTCAGAAATGCCCATAAAGCTCATTTCCAAGCCATGTAAAAATTCAATATTGATAATGCACAATTAGGTAATTCCATATACTGGACCCAATCTTGCTTATCCTCTTTACTCACCAAACTCAGGGTAGATAACTTTTGGCTATTTTTTCCCAAATCAGATACATCCTCAAAAGACAAAGACTTGAAAGTAAGGAAAGACATAAAAAGATCTTGAGTGACAGCAGCTCACTCATTTGGCTATACAGTGTTTGGGCTGTTGTTAAAAATAAAAAAAAGAGGGGCGCCTGGGTGGCTCAGTCGTCAGGCATCTGCCTTCAGCTCAGGTCATGGTCCCGGGGTCCTGGGATCGAGCCCCGCATCGGGCTCCCTGCTTGGCAGGAAGCCTGCTTCTCCCTCTCCCACTCCCCCTGCTTGTGTTCCCTCTCTCACTGTGTCTCTCTCTGTCAAATAAATAAAATCTTAAAAAAATAAACAATAAAAAAATAAAAGGGACTTTGCAATTCTCAGACTTTATACCTTTATGTAGTATTTTATATTTTATGAAGGCTTCATATTTGTCAGGGGCTAGCAAATCTTTTCTGCTCTGCAAACTGTATGACCCTGCTGTAACTACTGGACTCTGTCGTTATAGAGTGAGGCACAGGCTGTCAACACTTCATGAATGGAGGGATGGGACTGTGCTCTGTATTGACAAAACAGGCAGTAGGCTGGATTTAGCCTGTGGGCCATACGCTGCTGACTCCTGACATACATGATCCTAGCTGATGTGCACAACAATCTCCTGAGGCAAGAGGAACAGAAGGTACTCTTTCCTTTTATAGATTATCAACCAAAGACCACATGTTTACGGACATATGAAACCAAGCTTGTCTTGAATCTGGGTCTCTGAACTGTACATTTAGCGCTCTTATCATGGTACCACATTTAGCCTGCCTGCTAAACAAGTCTCAGAAAACCACATTGCCTGCCTCCTAAAATACTTTTCAAAAAGCCTTATGTGGGTGTGTGCATCAAAGTCCGCCTACTGGCCAATGGACACTGGAGGGGCTGGTTTGGCTTTTGTACTGTTCCCACAGGCTGCTTTCAAATCCGCTTTGTACTATAGGTTGAAAATACAAGCCCTGGTACCTCCTCATGTTTACCTCTAAGATTCTTAAGTATTTGACCAGAGAGACTGTGCCAAATGATGTACTTCATATCATATGCACTTATAAATTTGGAAACTACAAGCTGCACTGTCAGTCAAGACTGTCAAATCACACTGCCACAGCGAATTCAAGTTTTATGTGGTCACTGTACCTCTGCAGTTTCAAGTCCATTAATTGTCATACAGACGTCAAGGTCACTCTGTTTGAACCCAAATCCATTTTTGGAGGAGCCAAACAAGCTCAATTTAGTTCCTGTTAGGGATATATGAAAAGTAATAACTAATTACCTGAGTACATTTAATTTTCTGATTAAAACGGCCCTCTCATGAATAAACAATACCCAGTTGTTAACTATCCTATATGAATCTCATCATAATTATGTTCTTTTATTAACCAGTCATTTATTACAAACTTTTCTCTCAAAATTTACTTTAAATAAATAAAATCTGCATATGGTGTGAAAGATTACCAAGTGCCAAACTTTATTCTTAAATGCAAGGATATTTCAAGGAAAATGTGGATCACATCAATATATTTATTAATGCTTTTTAAATATTCACTTTTTTAGAGATTTAAAAATAACACAAAATGAAATTTCACTTGTGGTGTCTGTTAACAGAAATCCCACACTGCTACTGTCTTTCTCAGTGTGGGATTTCTGTTAACAGACACCACAAGGTAACTAAAGCCCCATCCCCACCACCACCATCCTTTCTCATTCTCAAAGTTAATGTGCTTATAACACAGGTACTCATTCTGAAGGAAGGTCATCCTACCTTTCTTTTCTTAAAGGTAAAAAGTTATTTACCTGGAAACTCCTGTCTTATGAAACTTTCCAGGTTTTGACGAATATGTTCACGAGCTTGATCTTCTAAAATAGTTGGAGAAAAATCCTCTGTTTAAAATAAAAAAAGAAAACATTAAGAAACAAAGATTGTTCACATTCTCTGGGGAAAAAATCATTTTTTATAAAACAAAATCTAACAAGTTAAAAAGAAAACTAAATTTTATGTCTAAATTTTAAACTAATTTATGTCTTCTTGGTAGACAGCATTAGTACTATAAAATAGAGGATGTCTTTCTTTGAAAAGAGTCTGTTCCCACCCTCTTACACTACTGGTGGGAATGTAAGCCACTCTGGAAAGCAGCATGGAGGGTCCTCAAAAATGCTGAAAATAGAGCTACCCTATAACCCAGCAATTGCACAAAGATACAAATGTAGTGATCTGAAGGGGAACCTGCACCCCAATGTTTATAGCAGCAATGTCCATGAGAGCCAAACTCTGGAAAGAGCCCAGATGTCCATCAACAGACGAATGGATAAAGAAGATGTCATATATATATATATAGAGAGAGAGAGAGAGAGACAGACACACACACACACACAACAGAACACTACTCAGTCATCAAAAAAATGAAATCTTGCCATCTGCAATGACGTGGATGGAACTAGAGGCTATTATGCTAAGTGAAATAAGTCAATCAGATAAAGACAATTATCACATGATCTCACTCATGTGGAATTTAAGAAACAAAACAGGATCATAGGAGAAGGGGAGGGAAAAATCAAACAAGACAAAGTCAGAGAGGGAGCCAAACCATAAGAGACTCATAGGAAATAAACTGAGGGTTGCTGGAGGGGAGGGAGGTGTAGGGATGGGGTAACTGGGTGATGGGCATTAAGGAGTGCACGTGATATAACGAGCACTGAGTATTATATGCAACTAATGAATCACTGACCTCTACCTCTGAAACTGATAATACAATCTATGTTAATTAATTGAATTTAAATTAAAAAAGGAAAAAAATAAAAAATTAATACTGTATTATACCCCCCAAAAATAATGGAAAAAAAAAAAAAGAAAGAAAGAAAGAAAGAAAAGAGTCTGTTCCCAGGAGCTGCTACTGAAATAGAAACAAATCTGAACAATGGTTCTGCTCTGAGGTTTCATAAACCCCGGGTTCTATAAAGGTAGCCCTCAGGGAACTGCCCCAGAGTGTGAACACGGAAGTTTGTAAGCATGCGCATATATTTTATTTTCTAAGGGGAATCTAGTTTCCTTTCATAGCTTATAACCTCCAAAAAGGTTTAAAAGCGACTCAGTCACTGGTTAACAAGTAAGGGTCTTCTGACACTGTGATGCACCAAGTTCATCTCAACAGCGGCCTGCCTCTCCTCAGTGTTCTCCCTTTAACTTTAACTCTCTGTCTACCACTGCTTCCCGGAACTGGTATTCCTCAAAGGGCTGTTAGGGGTCTATTAATTAGTGTTAAAGTATTTTATGCTCAAGTTTTGGAAATGCTGGGATAAAGAGTTAAATAGGTTCTTTTCCATAACATTTCTCAAGGCCTTTATTATGCTAACGTGCCCTGCAAATCTCTCCAGCAGGGAGCCGAGGGTACACTCATTCCCTACTTGGAGTACTTCTTGCCATGAAATACTATTAACTTCACTTAGGAAAACCGTTCAAGGAACACCAGTTGGGAATGCTAGTACTCCAACGTTAGACTTAAAAGATCCTCCCTCCTTCCCTGTCTTTCCTTCAACAATTGTTTACTGTGGGTCTCAACTGGAACAGGCAGTACATAGAGCTCTGTTGACACGGTGGAGAATGGAACAGACCCGGTCCCAGTGATGGAGCTAACAGGTCAGTGATTCAGAGGACTCTTAAGCAAATGTCAATGCAATATTCGGACAAATGAAATGTTATTAACTTACTATAACACTGGATGCAAACTTGATCTAAGATATTTGAAAATTTGGGTGTCAGTGGTGGCAAAGGTTCCAGCTGAATTCTTTTGAAGTCTTCGGGACAGTCCTTCTTGAGATGACCTTCTCGTTTGCATAAGCTGCACACAACCGTAGGAGACTGCAGGAAGGTGGCAAAGTAAAACAAGACATAATATACAACTCTGCCAAATAAAGGGGTCCTGAATCAGTTTTTTAAAAGTCCATAGTCTACTCTGACTTTCCAAAGGAATAAAAATAATACGCAGTCACTCCAAACAGGGACATCTTTTGGGATACTCAGGAGACAAAGGCAGTAATTTCCACTACCAAGAGCATTCCCTTTCTCCAAAGCAAATTTGCATGGGTCTGAGGGAAAGAGATGGAGCAGCTGCACTGGAGTGTAAGACCAACTCCTCACTACCACCTAGACAGGGGAGGGCTCTGTGCTAGTACACAAGAATTAAAACTACATGCATTAAAACTGTTCAGTGTCTCTTAGTTCTGGGAGTGGCACTGATTACCTTGCCTTTGGTGAACGTGAGTTTACTAAATTCATAGAAGAAATCAGACTGAGCCACAGTTGAGCTTTCCTCACATGCACTTTCTTCTTTAAGACAGATCTTATTAAATTCCATCAGTAGAGCCCCATCTGCAGGTGTCCCACCTTCTCTCAAGTCTTTGTACTTAGCAGACCCTCCCACTTCATCCTCCTCCTCAGACAGGGCATCCTCATCCCCTGACCCCGGGTACGTATTTTCTAACTCCTCTTCATTAGCCAAGTCGTCCTCATCTTCCCTTCGGGTAACGGACAGCCTGGGTTCTTCGTCATCCTCCTCTTCCTCCTCCTCCTCCTCCTCTTCATCGGAATGAATGATTCCTGATGTGTGGCCCTGTCTTGAAGGGCTGAAGTGGCTTAGAGCATCTTCAAGATCATTAGCACCTTCTACGCCTTCTTCGTCAATGTCAACCTTGTCCTCTGAAGTAGTGAATCCATCACACTCTTTGGCTGCAGGATTTTGGAAGCTCTCTAAATCCAAAGTGCTCTCTGTCTCATTATTTTGTGTGCTGCCACAGATGACAAGCTCTCGATGTCTGCTGCTCCTTAAACCCTGATCATCGGCAGTCAAAGGATGCCTGCCCTCTCTCCCAATTTCACTTTCTGTTTCTTGAGGGTGTCCTTTAATATCCTCAAACTCATCACAACTGGCCCCTGCCTTGAAACAGTCTGGGTTTTCCAGGTGGACACTGACATGCGCATTTCCCATTTCCTTCGTTGGGGGGCTTCCAAAGCTTTCAGCAGTCTCTTTAAGAGTCAGTGGCTGTACCATGTAGGTATCTGCAGTCGAACTGGCAGCACCTGGCCCCTGAGCCAAAACTGAGCTTTTGAGTTTATCATCTTTTGCTTGCGCAGCCGGGTCATGCTTGGCTACCTCTTTAGAATGTTCAGAAAGACATGTGACAGTACTCAGAGGCTTTGGAAGGCTGGATTTTGTAATTTTGTGTGGAAGAGCAAAATACTTATACGTTGTCCTTAAACAATGAAGTATATATTCAAACACGGGTTGATTATTTAGAGTCCTTGCCACATTTCTTTTAACTGAGTAGGGATCTGTAACAAAAAAAAGAAAGAAAAATCCACCACTTCATACATTTCTATTTCACGTTTTAAAAAATTAGCCTGCTGTAGATAAAAACAGACAACCAAACGATACTAAAGTTTAGCATGAATCTTGTATGCTTTTTAAAAAACTGGGGATGGGGAATAAGAAAGGTGTAGTTTAAGAACAAAGAGAAATGTTTTCTTAAACGTCTGCTCTATGAAGAGCACCCATTCTGTTCTGAACCAATACCCCTTCCCTATTTTGTTCTGTGACTGTGGAGGTAAAAAAGGTGTCATTAGTGTGCTTTTGTGCCCTGGGGAAGTGAGGACTTCCCTCCAGGCTCTGCTGAGTGCTCTGCCTCCCCACTCAGCCAGGCCCTGTGGTGTGTAGAGCTTACCTCCACTCTTCTGCCCTGGGAAGCCCCATCACTGAACTGGCTGGACTGAATTCAGGGGCGAGAGGGAGGCACCAGGAGGAGACACCACTTCTCTCAATCTTTTCTCCTCCCCTAGAACTCCAGCAGGTTAGGCAATTGGCCAGAAGAGCTGTGCCAGAGAAACTGCAGGGGAGGGTTTAAAAATGTGAGATCCCCATGACTGCACACAGAATTTATGCAAAATGCAAAAAAAAAAAAAAAAACCCCTCTTATGCAATATAAAGCTTGAAAAAAATCAAGCAAAAATACGAGAATTCCATTTAGGAGGTTCTTTAAGTTATTTGAAGGAGGAGAATTCAGATTTCTAGAGGGGTTTCAACCTCCTGACTTTGCAAAGATGAGAAGAGCTAGTCCATTTAATGTAGTCTACAGGGCACATCAGCGAGTCTTTCATACAATGGTTTTAGTTAAATGAGCCTTCGCTAGAAAAAGTGTTTTCATGAATCAGTTCCAAATGCTACTGTAGATATTCCAATAATAATCAGCCCCTCTTTCTATGAAGAGGAATCCAATGAAGAATTATTTTTCATGAGAAAAAGTATTTTCTCACCTTTGTAAAACTAAATGATAACAACAATCCAGGAAAGGACTGAATCTAAAAATCCAGCACAAGGAGAACAGTAAAGAGGAAAGGGGGATTCACACATCATGGGGTGGGGGAAAACTCTGTATAAGCGTTTAAGTTGTTAAGCAATTTATAAAGAAAGCAAGGACTCAGCCAGCCACTGTTTTAGCTTTTTTTTTCAACTAAGACGTTTTACTGCAGTGCTTAAAAAAACCCAGGATGAACAGTTTGGTCCCTTGGAATGACCACAGTTACACATGCAAGATTCTAACTATTTCACTTTCAGGGTCAGGCCTACATTACGTGTGGAGGCTGAAAGGAGAATGAAGTAAAAAGCATGCGGTTAGACTGGTACCTTAAAAAAAAAGGGAATTAAAGATAAACATTTTGAGATACCTTCAATGGCAATGCGCTTTTTGGGCCAATCCTTTGATTCCCGAGATACAGATTCTTTGACACGAATACTGATCACTAAATCAGCCAAATTAAATTCTAAAGCATAGAATCGAAGCATTTCCACCCAGAGCTGCCCAACTGGAACTGATGGGACGTGCTTGAAATCAAATATTAATGATACCTATTAACAGCAAAGAGAAACACACAGGTTAGTCCAGATGTCAGCACAATCTGAGAAACTAGAGATCATTCAAGCAAATTACAAAAAATCTGAAAAACCTTAGCAAAGACAGGAATTTGACAATCCATCTAGGTAAATCACATCTAGGTTATATTTCGTTGGTGGGAAAATGGCATTCCTACCCTGCACTCCTGGGATGAGAGCATGTTAAAATCTAACCATCATCACAGAAGCAGACAGGCAATTTTAGGCAACCAGGTGGCACTCCTTGTTTTGAAGCCTTAATGACAGGTGGAGAAAAACGTGCCTGGATTGCTACTCTCAGCACGGAGCTCTCCCTGGCGCTGCCACTGGAGGGCACGTTTACACTTACACACACAAAAATGGGCGGCAGCTATAGGCAGAGAGCAAAAGGCAAAACACTCCTTTCATTTGCTCTGGGAAGCTACATAAGCTCACTGAATCTGCTAGGGACAAATGATTTTAAAGTCAACTTTTTTTTTTTTTTAAGGTTTATTTATTTAAGTAATCTCTATGCCCAACGTGGGACTTGAACTCATGACCCTGAGATCAAGAGTCTCATGCTGTTACAGCGCCCCAAAGTCAAGTAACTCTTGATATCAGAAATTGATGCCGGTTTTACATTCACTGACTCTCGACAAACTGGAATATACTGTGATGGAATATACTAGAAGGTGCATAGGATCTAGAATAGCAACAAAAGAGTCCAAAAACTGACTCCGCCACTTCATAGCTCTTAACTGCTCTTGGACTTAGCCTCTTCACTCTCAGTCGGCATGACAGCATAGTGGCTAACGGAACTGGTTTTGCAATGGGACACTTTAGGCTTGAAATCCAACTCTGCCATGTACTAGCCACGTATGATCCTGGCCAGGCTCTATGCTGTCTAAGGCTCAGTTTCCTCATCTGAACAATGGGGATTACAGTACCCACCTCAGAGGGTTGTTGGGAGGACTGAGTGAGAGAATGTCTGTAAAGAGCTTAGCACAGTGCCTGGCACACATGTTCAAAAAATGGTCGCTATCATTATCTGCAGAGTAGGGATGGTACCACCTATAACACAGGATAGTTATGAGGATTAAATGAGAAACAAGGGAAAGCATCCGGCAGATTTGGTTGCTCTCTGTATTCTTTCACTTAGACACAGTCTTTCAAGTACAAGAAATCCATTTATCATTGAAACATAATGTCACAACGGTAAGATGCTCTTGAGAGGTAATCCAGCTCAACTTCCCTAAGTTACAAGAGAAAACTTAAGCCCATACAGTTGACATGACTTGTCAAAGGTCCCACTGCTTGTCAGTGGCAGAACGAGAACAATGTGTCTCGATCCCGGTACTTCGCCATGCAATCAATCTCGACCCTATCTAGGTCTTCATTTCTGAAGTGGTAGCATGACTGATCTCTCCAAATAGCATGAAAATGTAAACATCGAGTATTTGCTTGGGCTTACAGCAACAGTTTTTCCTTCTCAGGTATACAAATCTGTTGTGCAACATGCTTTATTATACTGAGCTTCAAAACAAGTGGTATAGTATTTTATTAATCACTAAATCCTGACCACAAGTATTCTGTCAAGTATGATAAAGTCATCAGGTAGATTTACAAAGCAGAACTGCCTGTAAACGGAAGTTATCTGGGTCCCGAACACTGTAGTTGAGGACACAAAGAAAACCCCCAGAAATTGAAAGCCTCATTAAATTTCACCTCTTTATCCATAAGCCTTATTCAGCATCACTAAGGGCTCTGAAGCATCTCACTGAGATGACTTGATAATACCACAATATGGAACTTACAAAACTTTGGACATATCTAGACTAGTGGTACTTAAGCTGTTTTTCATTATTGTTTTTATTCTTTTAAAGTAGGGAACGCTTTCTTTTTCAAAAACAAAAAAACCCGGCAACTAACATTTACTGAGAGTTTGCTACTCGCTTGGCACTGAGTTAAGCATTCTAGAAGCCAATGACCCTATGAGAGGGTACCAATATCATCTCCATTTTTAGGTGAGGAAACTGGGGCCCAAGAAGATTAAGTCACTTGCCCATGGACATACAGCCAGGACGTGGGAGAACTGGGATATGAACCCGAAGTAGAAAAGGGAAAAGAGTGGTGGTGTTCTGGTGGCAACAGGGGTTGAATGGCACCACCTCCCTTCTCTCTCCAGCGCTCAAGGATTCGAGAAAACACAACTGGAGAATCTATGATTCATCACCATTTCCCCATTTTAGGCATGGACCTGAGGAGCGACAGGACTTGTTCGAGTAGAGCGAGGACTAGAATCCTGGTCTCAGAAGTCCTTTGTGGGTATTGCTACCATTTCATCCCAGACAGTTACAGGGAAGGTCGTGGAGTCAGGGCCCATACACCAATTTGGGGCAGATTCCTATTCTTATTTCTAGTATAATTACATTGCTCAGTTTTGTTTGAAATTTCAGTGGCAATTCTCCCCTTGTGCATAAATTTCCCCGCCTCCCCCTAATGGTACTGATGAGGACACTGAAATACATTATATCGAATACTTCTTCACTTTGGATTCAGTGATCTGAATTTTACCTTCTCTCATTACTTGTCTATTTCAAGGACTGAACAAACTAGGGAATGAAACATCCATGAAAGAGTTAAGATAGTTGACGGATGAGAGGAGGACTGATTAACTCACAGACTCCACAATTAACAATGAAATCAAATATAAATGGCAAAATGAACAATGAGAGAGAACAGACCTGTCCCCTTTTAACAGGTACTTCTTTTGGTGTGTCTGCATCCCCAGCGGCATTGTCAGTGTATTCCCAGACCACGGTGTCTTTTTGAACATCTTTAAGGTTGAAGTTCCCTAGTTTGTTTAATGAGAATCCTTCAATCTAGGAAAAATTAGACATATACTATTATTATGAGGTAGAAAGGATTTTATAGCAACCAGAGTGTATTAACCCTGGAAGAAATGAAAACATAGCCCATTGAAAACAGAAAAGGTATCAGTTTATGGACTGAGACATCTCTTAATTTAAAAATTTTTTTTTAAAGTAAAAAACAAGGTTTTCACTTGCAAAAGAAATGGTGATTTTGTGAGATAATTCTTCAGTAAACAGTCTAAGAGAAGGTAACACGGCCTAGGCCCAAAGCCACAGGTTCTGGAGTAAAACTGCACAGGCCCTAACCTCGGCTCCCTTGTGGGGCTGTGAGACTTTCAGTCAGTACCTTCCTCCTGGTCTCAGGTTTCTGTAAAAATGGGTTACACTAGAACTTCCTCCATGAGATAGTTGTGACATGAAATAATGGACACAAACCACTGACACAGCATATGGCACACAGGGAATGCTCAATGTAAAAAACTTTCTATTGATGTTGCTGAGATGCCAACTGCTAAAGAACACAGTCTGGGCTCAAAAGGTCTAAGAAATGTGGAACAAAGTTGAACAGGTTTCTTTATTGTGCAGTGGGCTTACTCATAGCCTTTAAACTGGTTAATGTAGCTAATGAGTCATGGTGTGGGGTCTGGATGCGGTATCCTGTTTCTCAAATTTATTTCCACATCAAATGGGACTACTTTTTTGGTTTAGTACACAGAGTGATCCTTCTAAAACATAAGCCATCATTTCATTTCGCCTGCTCACAATGGTTTCCTTCTTACTCAGGATAAAATTCAGTCCCTTCCAGGGCTTAGAAAGAACCTACGTAATCTGGCCCTTTGCCACTTCTCTGTCCCATCTTCTCGATACATCCACCTGGCTCAGACTGCTACTCCCTCTGCTTTAAAGACTCCTCTCCTAACAACCATGGAGCCACACTCCCTGGCTGGCTTGTGCTTTTAGGGCTCTACCTAAGAAATCCTTGCCCACCCTCAGGCTGCAAAGATTTTTTTTCCTTTTTCTTCTGGGAATTTGATTATTTTATTTTGAGAGTGCGTGAGAGCATGAGTTGAGGGAGAGGCAGAGGGAGAAGGAGCGGCAGACTCTCCACCGAGCAGGGATCCCGACAAGGGGCTCAATCCCAGGAACCTGGGATCATGACCTGAGCTAAAGGCAGACGCTTAACCAACTAAGCCACCCAGATGCACAGGGAATTTGATAATTTTAACTTCTACATTTAAATCTTTGATCTATTTTGAGTTAATTTTGGCGGATGTTGGGAGGTTAAGGATTGATGTTCCTATTTTTTTTCCTTATGAATATCTAGATTCGCCAGGATCAGCTGTTGAAAAGACTTTCCCCCAATGAAATGCTTATGCCCTTTTGTTGAAAACAGTATCCAATGCTTCCAATCCACAGACTTGGTATGTCTCTACATTTATCTATGTTCTTATTTAATTTTCACAGTAATGTTCTATTGTTCAAGTTGGAAGTCTTACACATCTTTTGTAAATTTATTCTTAATTAGTGTATGTTTTCAAGCAGCATTATTAATGGAAGTTTTCAAAACCATTTTTAAATGTTGCTAATATATAAAAATACAAATTTTTTAGGATATCATCTTTGTATTCTATGCTCATACTAAATTTAACTAACTAAGCTCTAGAACTGGTTTTGTAGTTTTCTGAGGATTTTCTATGTAAACCATCATGTTATCTGAAATAGAGAAACTTCTACTTCTCCCTTTCAGGTCTTTATGACTTTTTATTTTCTTTCTTATTGTAATGACCAGTACTTCCTCTACATATTTGGATAGGCAGTACCGACTGCCAGGGACCTAATCAATACAAACATTAGTAAGATGTCAGAACTAGAGTTCAGAATGACGATTTTAAAGATACTAGCTGGGTTTGAAAAAAGCATGGAAGTTACTAGAGAAACCCTTTCTGGAGTATAAAAGAAATAAAATCTAACCAAGTCGAAATCAAAAAGGCTATTAATGAGGTGCAATCAAAAATGGAGGCTCTGACTGCTAGGATAAATGAGGCAGAAGAGAGAATTAGTGATATAGAAGACCAAATGATGGAGAATAAAGAGGCTGAGAAAAAGAGAGATAAACAACTACTGGATCACAAGGGCAGAATTCGAGAGATAAGCGATACCATAAGATGAAACAACATTAGAATAATTGGGATCACAGAAGAGGAAGAAAGAGAGAGGGGGGCAAGAAAGGTATACTGGAGCAAGTTATAGCAGAAAACTTCCCTAATTTGGGGAAGGAAACAGGCATCAAAATCCAGGAGGCACATAGAACCCCCCTCAAAATCAATACAAATAGGTCAACACCCCGACATCTAATAGTAAAACTTACGAGTCTCAGAGACAAAGAGAAAATCCTGAAAGCAGCTCAGGACAAGAGATATGTAACTGACAATGGTAGAAACATTAGATTGGCAACAGACCTATCCATGGCAGGCCAGAAAGGACTGGCATGATATCTTCAGAGCACTAAATGAGAAAAATATTCAGCCAAGAATACTATATCCAGCTAGGCTGTCATTCAAAATAGAAGGAGACATAAAAAACTTCCAGGACAAACAAAAACTAAAGGAATTTGCAAACACAAAACCAGCCCTACAAGAAATATTGAAAGGGGTCCTCTAACCAAAGAGAGTGCCTAAAACCAGCATAGACCAGAAAGGAACACAGGCAATATACAGTAACAGTCACCTTACAGGCAATACAATGGCACTAAATTCCTATCTTTCACTAGTTACCCTGAATGTAAATGGGCTAAATGCCCCAATCAAAGGACACAGGCTATCAGACTGGATTAAAAAACAAGACCCATCGATATGCGGTCTGCAAGAGACTCATTTTAGACCCAAAGACACCCCCAGATTGAAAGTGAGGGGGTGGAAAACCATTTACCATGCTAAGGGACACCAAAAGAAAGCTGGGGTGGCAATCCTTATATCAGACAAATTAGATTTTACACCAAAGACTGTAATAAGAGATGAGGAAGGACACTATATTCTACTTAAACGGTCTATCCAACAAGAAGATCTAACAATTGTAAATACCTATGCCCCTAACATGGAAGCAGCCAATTATATAAGGCAATTAATAACAAAAGCAAAGAAACACATTGACAACAATATAATAACAGTGGGGGACTTTAACACCCCCCTCACTGAAATGGACAGATCATCTAAGGAAAAGATCAACAAGGAAATAAAGACTTTAAATGACACACTGGACCAAATGGACTTCACAGACATATTCAGAACATTCCATCCCAAAGCAACAGAATACACATCCTTCACTAGTGCCCATGGAACATTCTCCAGAATTGATCACATCCTAGGTCACAAATCAGGTCTCAACTGGTACCAAAAGATTGGGATTATTCCCTGCATATTTTCAGACCACAGTGCTTTGAAACTAGAACTCAATCACAAGAGGAAAGTCGGAAAGAACTCAAATACATGGAGGCTAAAGAGCATCCTACTAAAGAATGAATGGGTCAACCAGGAAATTAAAGAAGAATTAAAAAAAATTCATGGAAACCAATGAAAATGAAAACACAACTGTTCAAAATCTTTGGGATACAGCAAAGGCGGTCCTAAGGGGAAAGTATATAGCAATACGAGCCTTTCTCAAGAAACAAGAAAGGTCTCAAATACACAACCTAACCCTACACCTAAAGGAGCTGGAGAAAGAACAGCAAATAAAGCCTAAACCCAGCAGGAGAAGAGAAATAATAAAGATCAGAGCAGAAATCAATGAAATAGGAACCAAAAGAACAGTAGAACAGATCAACGAAACTAGGAGCTGGTTCTTTGAAAGAATTCTTAGGATTGATAAACCCCTGGCCAGACTTAGCAAAATGAAAAGAGAAATGACCCAAATAATTAAAATCATGAATGAAAGAGGAGAAATCACAACCAACACCAAAGAAATACAAACCTAAGAACATATTATGAGCAACTATATGACAGCAAATTAGATAATCTGGAAGAAATGGATGCATTACTAGAGATGTATCAACTACCAAAATTGAACCAGGAAGAAATAGAAAACCTGAACAGACCTATAACCACTTAGGAAATTGATGCAGTCATCAAAAATCTCCCAAAAAACAAAAGCCCAGGGCCAGATGGCTTCCCAGGGCAATTCTACCAAACATTTAAAGAAGAATTAATACCTATTCTTCTGAAACTGTTCCAAAAAATAGATATGGAAGGAAACTTTCCAAACTCGCTTTATTAGGCCACCATTACCTTGATCCCAAAACCAGACAAAGACCCCATCAAAAAGAATTACAGACCAATGTCCTTGATGTACACGGATGCAAAAATTCTGACCAAAATACTAGCCAATAGGATCCAACAGTACATTAAAAGGATTATTCACCACGACCAAGTGGGATTTATCCCTGGGCTGCAAGGCTGGTTCAATATCCACAAATCAATGTGATACAATACATTAACAAAGAAAAGAACAAGAACCATATGATCCTCTCAGTAGATGCAGAAAAAGCATCTGACAAAGTACAGCATCCTTTCTTGATCAAAACTCTTCAGAGTATAGGGATAGAGGGCATGTACCTCAATATCATAAAAGCCATCTAGGAAAAACCCACAGCAAATATCATTCTCAATGGGGAAAAGCTGAGAGCTTTCCCCCTAAGGTCAGGAACAAGGCAAGGATGTCCACTATCACCACTGCTGTTCAACATAGTATTAGAAGTCCTAGCCACAGCAATCAGACAACAAAAAGAAATCAAAGGCATACAAATCGGCAAAGAAGAAGTCAAACTCTCACTCTTTGCAGATGATATGATACTTTATGTGGAAAACCCAAAAGACTCCACCCCAAAACTGCTAGAACTCATACAGGAATTCAGTAAAGTGGCAGGATATAAAATCAATGCACAGAAATCAGTGGCATTCCTATACACCAACTACAAGACAGAAGAGAGAAATTAAGGAGTAAATCCCATTTACAACTGCACCCAAAACCGTAAGTTACCTAGGAATAAATCTAACCAAAGAGGCAAAGAATCTGTACTCAGAAAACTATAAAATACTCCTGAATGAAATTGAGGAAGACACAAAGAAATGGAAAAACGTTCCATGTTCATGGATTGGAAGAACAAGTATTGTGAAGATGTCAATGCTACCTAGAGCAATCTACACATTTAATGCAATCCCCATCAAAATACCAACCACTTTTTTCAAAGAAATGGAACAAATAATCCTAAAATTTGTATGGAACCAGAAAAGACCCCAAATAGCCAGAGGAATGTTGAAAAAGAAAAGCAAAGCTGGCGGCATCACAATTCCAGACTTCAAGCTCTATTACTAAGCTGTCATCATCAAGACAGTATGGTACTGGCACAAAAACAGACACATAGATCAATGGAACAGAATAGAGAGCCCAGAAATATGGTCAACTAATCTTCGACAAAGCAGGAAACAATGTCCAATGGAAAAAAGACAGTCTCTCCAACAAATGGTGTTAGGGAAATTGGACAGCCACATGCAGAAGGATGAAACTGGACCATTTCCTTACACCACACACAAAAATAGACTCCAAATGGTTGAAAGACCTAAATGTGAGACAGGAGTCTATCAAAATCCTAAAGGAGAACACAGGCAGCAACCTCTTCGACCTCAGCCGCAGCAACTTCTTCCTAGAAACACTGACAAAGGCAAGGGAAGCAAGGGCAAAAATGAACTGTTGGGACTTCATCAAGATAAAAAGCTTCTGCACAGCAAAAGAAACAGTCCACAAAACCAAAAGACAACCGACAGAATGGGAGAAGATATTTGCAAATGACATATCAGATAAAGGGCTAGTATCCAAAATAAAGAACTGATCCAACTCAACACCCAAAGAACAAATAATCCAATCAAGAAATGGGCAGAAGACATGAACAGACATTTTTCCAAAGAAGACATTCAAATGGCCAACAGACACATGAAAAAGTGCTCAACATCATTCGGCATCAGGGAAATCCAAATCAAAACCTCAATGAGATATCACCTCACACCAGTCAGAATGGCTAAAATTAACAAGTCAGGAAACGACAGATGTTGGCGGGGATGCGGAGAAAGGGGAACCCTCCTACACTGTTGGTGGGAATGCAAGCTGGTGCAACCTCTCTGGAAAATAGTATGGAGGTTCCTCAAAAAGTTGAAAATAGAACTACCATATGACCCAGCAATTGCACTACTGGGTATTTACCCCAAAGATACAAATGTAGTGATCCAAAGGGGTACGTGGACCCCGATATTTACAGCAGCAATGTCCACAATAGCCAAATTATGGAAAGAGCCAAGATGTCCATCAACAGATGAATGGATAAAGAAGATGTGGTATATATACACAATGGAATATTATACAGCCATCACAAGGAATGAAATCTTGCCATTTGCAACAACGTGGATGGAACTGGAGGGTATTATGCTGAGCGAAATAAGTCAATCAGAGAAAGACGTGTATCATACAATCTCACTGATATGAGGAATTCTTTTTTGTTGTTGTACATTCAAAATTTTCTATCTAGTAAGTTAACTTATTATTTTTTTCCTTTTTATTATGTTAATCACCATACATCATTAGCTTTTGATGGCGTGTTCTATAATTCATTGTTTGCGTATAACACCCAGTGCTCTACGCAGAACGTGCCCTCTTTAATACCCATCACCAGGCTAACCCATCCCCCCACCCCTCGCCCCTCTAGAACCCTCAGTTTGTTTCTCAGAGTCCATAGTCTCTCATGGTTCGTCTCCCCCTCCAATTTCCCCCCTTCATTCTTCCCTTCCTCCTATCTTCTTCTTCTTTTAACATAAAATGTATTATTTGTTTCAGAGGTACAGGTCTGTGATTCAACAGTCTTGCACAATTCACAGTGCTCACCACAGCACATACCCTCCCCGATGTCTATTACCCAGCCACCCCACCCCTCCTACCCCCCACCACTTCAGCAACCCTCAGTTTGTTCCTGAGATTAACAATTCCTCATAACAGTGAGATCATATGATACTGTGTTCTTTCTTCTTTTCTCATGAGTCTACCAGGGGCATATATTACTGATCAAACAGTTGGCCTTGTTTTGTCTATTGTTAGTCTATTTTCTCCTTATTGATTTTGCCCTTAGCTTTAATATTTCCTTTCTTCAAAAACTTACTTTGGGTTGGGACACCTGGGTGGCTCAGTCAGTTGAGCATCTGACTCTTGATTTCAGCTCAGGTCATGATCTCAGGGTTGTGAGATTGAGCCCTGCCTCAGGCTCCTGCTCAGCCTGAGTTGCTTGTCCTTGTCTCTCCCCCTCTGCCCCTCTGCTCATGCTCGTGCTCTCTCTCTAAAATGAATAAATAAAATCTTTAAAAAAATAAGAACTTACTTTGGGTTTATGTGGCTCTTTCATTTCTGGCTTCTTGCAGTGAAACTTTAGGTGACTGACTTTAGACCATTCTTATTTTAAATTTAAGCATTCAAACCTATAAATTTACCTGTGAACACTAATTTAGCTGCATCTCACAAATTTGGAGGTACTGTGTTTTTATTAAAATTTAGTTCAAAATATTTCTAATTTCCTGTGTGATTTGTTCTTTGACCCATGGATTATTTGTAAGTACACTGTTTAGTTTCCAAATACGTATGATTTTCCTACATATATTGCCATTATTATTTCTAATTTAATTCCATTGTGGTCAAAGAATATGATTTCAATCTCTTAAAATGCATTGAAACTTCTTTTTAAAACAGCATATGGTCTACCTTGATGAAAGCACAATATGCACTTGAAAAAAAAATATGCATTCTGCAGCTGTTGGGTGTAATGTTCCACAAATCTAGATCCAGGTTGTTGTCAATAGTGTCTATCAAATCCCCTAAATCTTCACTTACGTTTTGTTTAGCTAATACATTAGTCACCTGCTGAGGGGGTGTTATAATTTCTTACTCTGATGGGCTAGATTTTGTCAATTTTTGGCTCATGTTTTTGGTGCTCTCTTAATAGACACAAACATTTAAGATTGTTTTGTCTTTCTGATGAATTGACCCTATCATAATGAAATGTCCCTTTTTGTCTTTGGGTAACATTTCTTCTCTTAAAATTGATCTCATCTGGTATTGTAGAGCTTTAGTTTGACTTTAATTCCCCCCCCCCAGCTTTATTAGTATAATTGACAAAAACTGGTATATTGCATGTGTTTAAGGTACATAATCTGATGATTTGATATGCATACACATTATGAAATGATTAATCAATCACTGGTTTCTGATGCGTAGTTGGTCAAATCATTGTTCATTTAGGTAAGGTGTTTCTCTGCCTGCTTTTACGTTTTGCACTTTATTTTTGGTTTTGACTATCATGTGCTCCCCATGCTTCTCTTTGAATTTATCTTATTTGAGGTTTCTTCACCTTACCGAGTCTATAAATCTTTGATCAAATTTGGGAAGTTTCTGGCTCTGTTCCTGTCCCATCCTCTTATTCCTCTCCTCCTGGGACTCAAATTACCCACAGGTTACATTTTTTCTTTTAATTGTCCCTAAGTCCCTGAGGTTATTTTTTCCAAATATTTTTCTTTTTCTTCTTCAGATTAATTTCTATTCATCTATTTTCACTTTCACGGACTCTTATGTCACCTCCATTCTGCTATGTCCATCCAGTAAACTTTTTATTTAAAAATAATGGATTTTTCACTTCTAAAATTTCCACTTGCTTCTCTACATTTTCTATTTCTCCAGCTGATACTTCCTATCTCTTCATTTATTGCAAATATGTTTCCTTTATCTCATGGAGCATACTTATTAATAACTTTTATTTTTTTTTAAGATTTTATTTATTTATTTGAAAGACAGACACAGCGAGAGAGGGAACACAGCAGGGGGAGGGGCAGAGGGAGAAGCAGGCTTCCCGCGGAGCAGGGAGCCCGATGCGGGGCTCGATCCCAGGACCCTGGGACCATGACCTGAGCCGAAGGCAGACGCCTAACGACTGAGCCACCAATAACTCTTTTGTGTTACTGGCGCCCCAATAACTCTTTTAGTCTTTCAGAGTTCCCACATCTGGGGCATCTTGGTTTGGCAACTGGATTTTTCTCTTTTCCTTTTCCCTTGAGAGTGGGTCCCATTTTCCTTGTTCTTCATATATTAATTTTAGATTGCATTCTGGATACTGTGATCCTATATTGTATTATGCAAATTTTGGATTCTCTGTGTTACTCCAAAACATGTTGATACTTTTGTAGGTAATTAACTGGACTACAAAAACTGCAGACTGTCTCTTCTCTGGTGGACGGCAATTCTGATCTCAGTTCATTTTTTTAAGCCTTAAGCCTTAAGCCTGTTTTTAGTCTGCTTTACATGTGTGTTTTAGAAGTGTGTCATTAATTTTGGAAAATTCTGTCATTATTCCAAATTATTTCTTCTGTTCCTTTCTTTTTCTTCTTCTGATACTCCCATAATACATACAACTCTTCGTAATTGTCCTGCAGTTCTTAGATATTCTGTTCCATCTTTTTTTTTTTTTCTCCTCGTTTTTCAGTTTGGGAAGTTTCTGTTGAAGAAAGCATGATTCTTTCCCCCATCTGTGTCCAGCCTACTGATGAATCCATCAAAGGCATTCTTCATTTCTGTTACAGACTTTATTTCTAGTATTTCCTTTTGATTTTCTTAGAGCTTCCATCTCTCAAGTTGTGTTACTCATCTGTTCTTGCATGTTGTCCATTTTTTCCATTTGAGCCCTAAGCATATTAATCCTAGTTGTTTTAATTTCCTGGTCTGATAATTCCAATACTTGCTCTGTCTCTTTAAACTATGTTTTTTTGCCTTTTAGTATGACTTGTAATTTTCTTGTTGAAAGCTGGATATAGGGGCGCCTAGGGGGTTCAGTTGGTTAAGGGTCTGCCTTCGGCTCAGGTCATAATCCCAGGGTCTTGGGATAGAGCCCCACATGGGGCTCCCTGATCAGCAGGGAGCCTACTTCTCCCTCCGCCTGCCATTCTGCCTGCTTGTGCCTGCTTGTGCATGCTCATGCTCTCTCTGTTAAATAAATAAAATCTTAAAAAAAAAAAAAGCAAGCTGGATATATGTACTCGGTAAAAGGAACTGAGGTAGAAAGGCCTTTAGTGTGAAGTTTTATTTATTAGGAGTTCGGCTATGTTTACTGATTGTTGTAGCTGTAGATGTCAAGAGGCTAAAACTTTCTCTGGTGTCCTTGTTTTTGTCTTCCCTGTTGTTTTTGGGTTTCCCAAAAGATTTCTTGTGAACTGAGGTCTTTCCATTTTACCCCGTTTTATGCAGGAGCCCTAATAATGTGGTAAGGTCTGGGGGAGGGGAAGCATTCTATAGTCCTATGATCAGGTGTCAGTCTTTTAGTGAGCCTGTGGTCCTGGATTGTGACCTTGACAAGATGCTTTTCAATCCTCCCCACCTAAGGAAGACAGGAAGGCTCAGGCACGGGGCTAGAGTTGGGTAATTTTTCTTTTCCCCAGGTCAGTTAGGCCCAGGTAAAAAAAAAAAAAGTTTCCCTTGAAGGCAGGTTTTTGTTTAGGAGAATAGCATGTTCTGGGCATATTTCAAAATGGTGACTTTTTTTCTCACCCTGCCAAAAGCACAAGGGGATTTTTTTCTTGGATCTTCTTTGAGAACCTGGTGGGGGTTCCTGGGACAGAACCTGTGAAATCATTGGGACGTTCCCTAAGGCTGGCACCCCTGCTATTTTTCACTCTCAGGCTTGCCCAGACTGAGCCTCCAGAACCACAGTCTAAGCCCTCCTACCCTGGTATTGGCTCTGTTCCTGGGCTTCTGCTCTAACAAGTTATAATTTGCTGTATTTGCCTGTCTCTCGAATCCTGGGGGCAGTGGCTTTCCCTGTGACCTCAACTCTCTGATGGCTCTAAGAAGAGTTGTTGATTTTCAGTTTGTTCAGTTTTTTTTTTTCCTCTCTTTTTTTGAAGACAGAGTGATGACTTCCAAGCTCCTTATAGGACAGACTGGACTGGTTCGGGAGAATTAAGGGTTCCAATTCTCAGTATCTTTCCCTTCCGGGTTTTCCCCCTTTATCTGGTGGCACTAGTTCCTCTGGCCAGAGAGGACTGGTTTTGCTATCAGAGGTATGTGCCTTTAGGGTAAAGCCACAGAAGAACAGAAACTTGCTATGTGTTGGACACTTGCTCCAAAGTTTGACTTCTCTCCAAAGTCTGCTTGTGCTTGTTCAGTCTTCAGAGTCTACCCCTTGTTGTTTTCTTGTGTTTTGTTGAGAATTTATAGCTGTTACTTATACAAGGGTCACTTGGTTAGGAGGTTGTACCTCCACATCATAAGTAGAACTTGACTTTCCGTTGAGGGGGAAAAGAACTACAGCTGTTCTCCTGCCTTGGTTCAGGAGCTTTACATTCATGATCTCATTTCAGAATTTTTCAGATGAGGACTCCAAGGCTCAGAGAAAATAAATAACTTGCTGAAGGTCATAGGATATGTGTAAGTGACAAAATCTGGAGGAATCGTAGGGCTAGCAAACTTTAGACTACTCTTCTTTCGACTATACTACCTGGCATCCTTCATGGGTAAATAACTGCTAAAAGCTAAATCTATATAATCCAAAATAAGGCAGATTCCAAAGAATAACTACTAGGAGGCTAGTAAAATACTGTTGTAGGGATGAAAGATGCTGAGAGGACAGGGTTAAGCCAATTCATCAGTCGCAACTCGTTATGATTAACTTTTAGCCAAATCGAAGTCTAGTAACAATACATGGGAGTAAAAGGTCAGCGAGGACAGCCCCCGGCTGAGGCTTAAACCCCGCCCACGTGGAACAGGCTAGCGTAGATTGGCTTAGGGCTCTCTGAAGAGAGATGAGGGCACAGAGCCATGATATCCTAAACTTCTTGACCGGGAATGTCATCTTATTCATCTGTGTATTCCCTTCAGGGCCAGGTAAAATGACAAACATACACAGTGCTTTAAAGATTTTGAAGGAATTAAGTTTAGATACTCTTATAAACATAATTTTGGAATCTTCAATGCATTTTGTACAGAAATAATGATGTAAAATTTCTGGCACCAATAAGTGAATTTAATTAAATAGTGAATTTCATTTCTTTTCCCACACTTGCTTTATATTTCTATGACTCTAGCAGAAGTTTCTAGCATTTACTGGTAAGACTTTCGCATTGATGCCTGACGAGTTTAAAATACTGAAAACTGTAGATCATTTTGGTTCAGGCAGTTGAGTGTACCTTATTTGATCACAGAATTCAATCCATTTTTGCCCACCACATCCCTGTTTCTGTCATTAAATCTTAAATGAACAAATGGTGTAATCAAAAGCAAATTCAATGTCACTTTAGAGAATGTCCAGTACCACTGCCTAGAATACACTGGCCATAGAATAGGGTATTCATAAGTGAATCCTGAGGAGAACCACATCACCAGAATAGAAACATCCTTTTTCCTGCATCCTCACATCAGTGACAGATGACTACTCAGAGGTGACCAGGACACCAGAAAAGGTAGATCTCACTAAGACAACAGTGAGTATGGGAACACATACAAAGGCCCTCTTGGGCACAGGAATCTAACTGGTTTGGTCCCATCCTAAACTCCTGTCTCTGCTGGATTAAAGTGAAAGGAAAACCTTAAAGACCTTCACAGGCCCTTCTGGGTCTGATGGAAAGGGTTATTTATCAGCTAAGGATTGACTGTTCTCTCTTCTGTCCACCAGGACAGCTATCTAGCAGACACCCGCTGGGGCCCTGCATTCTTTCATTTCAGTGCCACAAGCACAAAGAGAGTGCCCTTCAGGCCACTGGGACGCACAGCGAACTGTGATCCCTGTGCCAGGACAGAGTTTACAAGGCGCTCATTCTGCTTTGGTCTTTGTTCCTAGGACCCTGCACATAAAGGTCCTTGCTCAATACTCAATATATTAAGTACAAAGGAAAAAATGTTCCCTATAATCATATATTTTTGGCATATACTCATAATTAAGCTACTGCTGTAGAAAAAATCCTCCTTAAATGATGAGAATCCTGTGTATGGTAAGAAGAAAGGTGGTTACAATACCATATGTGCCAAAATAAGCTTTTTACCAAGTGAGACTTTTTATACATTAAGTATACATGTAAGATTTTTATCAAGATAAACACCTAGGATTTAAAAGTGAGATTTCCAAAAGGATGAGAAGAGTATTATTTTGACTTTGAGACAGAGACTTCTTTAACCCTACTATTTACATAAATCAACTTTAACTTATGCAGAAAAAGAGTGGTCATATTACTGAATTCTAACTCATCTTAAACACCAAAATATTATTCGAGAGGTGACGACAACATTCTGCATCTTGCAGTATAACTAGCAATCTCAATACTTCTATTTTCTTTTGTTTCACAGGGAATGGGGAATGCAGAGAGCTCAAAGACTAGAAACAGAAAGTAAGTTACAGCAACCAAATGCTTCATACAGTCTGTCTGGAGGTGACTTGTAAATTTAAGTATCTAATTATACCCAGAGGAAGTATGTACCAAAGGATAAATTTAATTCAGGTTCACATTGTCTTGTTTAAAACCCTCAGGATTCTATGTGTTTCGCAAATTAAGAGCTTTTTCAGTTTAGAAAAGTAATCCTATCCCCAGCAGAGTACACACCAGCATCTTGTAGGCAAATACACTAATATTTCAGCAGTGAGAGGCATGAATATTCATATTAGTAGGATAAATAAATTCATGTCCGTTCTGGCTAAGTTTTTAGACTTTGAAATTATGTGTAAGCAATTGTGGCCCTGGAATAAAATTAGTATCAGAGATATAAGCAAAAAAAGTTTTATACCCATGATCCTAGATAAACGGGGAGAAGAGGTTCTTTCCTTTGTTGAAGAAAGAAAATGGCCATCAGGGCAAACACATAAGGCGGCAAACCTCCTTCTTCAGGGCGATCTATACTGCAAAGCTACAAATGAGAGAAAAAAAGGATAAGCATTCTTTTGTACCAACCTATCATTTATATATTTTGTTCTAAAACCTTTTATAAAATACCACAGTGACAAAAAATAAAACTTCCATAAACTTTTGGAGCAACCACATATTGTGATGGTGAGTGGCAACTTTAATTTCAAATTTTTAATCTAATATTTGTTATTTCTTTTTTTGACATCCACAGCAAATCCACTCAACTCGATTAAAATGCTTGTTAGTGAAATCAAAATGATGGTTCAATCCCAAGTGCAAGCCAACTGGCTCTGCTCAGTTTAATGGTCCCCTCATCTGAACCTACTGCCGTGAAAATTCATGCTTTGCCCAGAAAGGTGATTGGGGAAAGAATGTAGGCAAACTCATTAGCACCAACAGGAATAACAATTTAAAAAGCATAGCCTACTTAGTGATGAAGTGGGAAGCAGCTTTCAGACGACAGTGTATTGTAATTATCAATTCACCTGGTTAAGCCTGGTGCAATCCTCTGCTTATCCTGGACAGGAGCAATAGGAACTATATATTGTTACTACTGTAACTTTTTTTTTTTTAAGATTTTATTTATTTATTTGTCAGAGAGAGAGAGAGGGAGAGAGTGCATGCATGCAGGCAGGGAAAGCGGCAGGCAGAGAGAGAGGCAGGGGATCCCGATGCAGGGCTCGATCCCAGAACCCTGGGATCATGACCTGAGCTGAAGGCAGACACTTAACCAAGACTGAGCCACCCAGGCGCCCCTGTTACTGACATAATCAGTAAAGCTCTAGCTTTTCTCTCTAAAGTACCTACATAGAATCTCAATTTTATAATCATGATGGGACCTTAAGTTTTAAGGAAATACTAAATGCTCTAATAAATATTGAGAAATATAAGTATGAGAAGAGAGTGGCTTCCATTTTTTGGAGTCTCTGGGTACATGATTAGAAATGGTATCTCTCCGGGCGCCTGGATGGCTCAGTCGGTTAAGCGGCCGCCTTTGGCTCAGGTCATGATCCCGGGGTCCTGGGATTGAGCCCCACGTCTGGCTCCCTGCTCAGTGGAGAGCCTGCTTCTCCCTCTCCCTCTGCCTACTTGTGCTCTCTATCTCTCTGTCAAATAAATAAATAGTTAAAAAAAAAAAAAAAAAGAAATGGTATCTCTCAAACTTTCCTGTGCCTAAGAAGCACACTGGGAAACTAGTTAGAATGTAAATTCTTGGGCCATACCCTACACTTGACCCACAATCTGATTTTTAATAAGCACTATAAGTCATTTTGATCTTTTCAGCAATACTGTAACAGTGAAACAGAAACACTAAATTTTCCTTTCTGCAGATATTAAAATTTCTGTTCCGATACTCAGATGCCTACTCTCTTGTCTATAAATATGCATCCAAACGTTTAAGATTAACCAAGCAAAAAATCAAAGCATGCTTTTATGCGTATGTAGAATGTGCTCACACATTTAAAGAACTCAAACCTACCTTTGCCCAGTACCTAAAGGCAATCACCAAAGGAACCAGCTTTGATTCAAGTTTTCCAAGGGCAGTTAAATGGTTTGTCGTCAAACAAGCATTTTCATTTCCTGCACTCACTTTACAAAGAAGACCACTGGGGGTGGGTGGGTGGGTAAGGGGTGGGGTTGGGAAAGAAAAAGAGAAAGATAAAAAGCATTACACGGGTATCAATAACTAATTTGCACTGATAATATCTTTAAAATGAAAATAAAAAACTCACAAAATCTTTATGGGTCATTTAGGTCATTGCATTAAGAAAAAGATAGGGCAGCTATTCTCTGAGCGAACTTAATTTTTCAGAACTAAAACTCTGTATTTTTATACATTAAAACTATTTCTGGGGGGAAATGAAAATTAGGAAAATACTGTAAAATGGTTCAAATGGGAGTAGGAATTCATCTTTGTAAAAAGTAAAGGAGTGTTTTCCCAAGAGTTGGAGGAATCTGCCTAATGAAGAATCATTACAGCCTACAAACCACCCATGTACTGTGGTGATGGTAATGCTTCCAGATGGAGGGAGACACACATGGGGGAAGTCACACTAATTGTTACTCAGCACTGCTAAAAATGCTGCTAAAAAGGATGGCAAAGTAAGGTGGCTACAGCAAGTAACCCTTCGATAAAGTTGTTTTTTACTGAAATGGAATGGGTCAAAATGCTTACTTCCTCTGCTGTTTCAAATAATTTTATTCTTTTTAAAATAAAACACCTTCTGCTCCTGCATCAAATGCCAAAAGTATAGAGAGAATACTAACAGTGAGCCTGTGAAATTAACCACATAAGGAGCTTGCTCTTCTAGAAATTGGACATTAAGATGTAATCAAGTACGTGTGCTCCTGGCAAGTTTCTATTTAATATACAAACAGCTTAAAGAAACAGAGACCTTTGCTTCTCTCTGCACACCACCACTGGCACCCTAGCGTGGAAGTCTGCATCAACATCAATAAAAAAGTCTGAGGAAAGAAGAAAAAATATTAAGTAGGTTAATTAAACCTCTGTTTAAAAGCAGAACTAGATGAAGTACAAGTTGTGACTTAATCGGTTCAGGCTTTTGAAAGAGGATTACAAAATAAAGCTCTGAGATGACTTGAAAAGGGAAACAGTATTATGTACAACAATCAGGTAATCACAATAATTTAAAACCCTTATTTTGCAAAACTCACATTTGATTAGAAATGACTACATTATTGAATCAGAATATTTAAGTGTTATGTGGATAAGGAAATTAGAAATGTGGATGGGATATATTCAAGAACAAAACTGCTGCAAAAGCTACTAAAATATCTGGGCTCAAAATACATATTGGCTGAAGTAAGAAGAAATGTCTGAATGTTTGATTCAACCCAAACAAGAAGGATGGGAAAGACTAATTCATGGGATGAGACAGTTTAATGAGGCCTATGGAGAGCATAAAAAGTCATCAAGTCCTAAGCCAGATAATACTGTGGACAACTGATAACCTTAACCAGGAGCAAATATTTGGTGATTTATTAATCAGGGTTGGGTCACACCTGTTTATCGTCTGTGAGGTATTAATTTAAACCACAGAATGGTTTTGTCTGGATACTACCCACAGAAATAATTAAAAGACACATGACTTCCTATTTTCAACATTTGACAAATAAGATATATCCAAATTATAGACAAAAGAAAGAAAATTAAGAGCAAAACGTGGAAAGAATTTGGCCTTACCACTGTTCTTCAAGCATTCTTGAACAAGTAAGAGAACATCTGGCTGAGACATCTAGGAAACAAATCAATGAATACATCACTAATCCATAAGCACTGTTGTTTCACTGAGATAATACACGGTCATCTGAAGTTATCCAAACTCCTTTCCAAATTAGAAAGCACACTGCTACCCCAGTAAATAAATTAATCATTATGCCATGTGCACACATCAGTCAGAGACAGAGATGAACGCCAAATGAGGGAAAGTGACCTGTTACACAGTTAACTCCTGATTAATGAATTCCTGAGGTAATCAGCCTCTCTGCAAATCTCCAAGACCCAAAACTGTTCATGTCATCTCTCACTATAAGCCTACCTCAACAGATTGCTTGCTGGTCTCCACTTCAGCCTTGCCTCTCTCCAATCCTTGCTCCATGTAGGAACCACAACCATTTAAGGTCATAAATCAGACCTGGGCCTTAAAACGCTCAATAGCTTCCTACTGCCCTTAGGTCACAGTGAAACTCTTTACCAAGGCCCACAGATCCTGCATGTTGGGTCCTCGGTCCTAATCTTAAGGCTGCTTCTTTCTTTCGGTCCCTCCACCATGGCTATACAATCATCCATTCAGCTCCTGGACTAGGCCAAGCTCCGTAGGGATTTAGGGTGATTGCAAACACTGCTCCCCCTGCCTGAAACACTCACCCTTTGACCTCCTTATTCCTTTTCGTTGTTTAGAGCCTAGAGTCGATGTCATCACTTCAAAGGGGCCTTCATGACTGCTGAATCTACATATCCCCTGTTCTTTTCTGTCACAGAACCTTGTTTCCCCGCATAGCCCTCCTTATAATTAACCATATATATGTAATTACTTATCTCCTCCACTAGGTATGAGTTCCACAAGGGAGGAATCCTACCTGTTTTGTTCTCTGGGATCTAGGATAGTGCCTGGCACACAACGTGGACTCAGTGAGTATTTGCTAAATGAATGACGACACCAAAATAACTGCTATGCTGGTAAATTACTAATCAAAATCGAAGGTTAAAAGACTAGTAAAATCTGTTGGTCAGCTGACCACGTAGCTGTAGCAGTCATGGACGGCAAGGAATGAGAGGCTGTACGACAAACAGCTGGGGGTGGTGTCCAAGAATCTTCTTCATTATTTTTAACTAGCAACCCAGGCAAATGGGCATAACCATCTGCAAACTGGCCTGGGGAACCACCAGCGGATGAACAGATGATCTACTAGAGTGCCTTCCAGATTCAAAATTCTGACTCACTGACATCTTTTTCAATCACATTTAAACCAGAAATCAAGGCTAGGTGTGGTTCTTCAAAAGCATTAATATTTTAACAAAGTAGGTGTATAAAAGTGGAAACTTAGGAGCAAATGGAGCTTTCAGTTCACAAATGTTTCCATGCCCACACTGTTTAAAATCTGAACTCCTTCTCTGACATTGGAAAGTTGACTTTACCAAGATAATTTAATCTTCTCATGTTAACAGAACCTAAAAAGCCCCATTAGAGTCACATAGTTAGAAAACCAGCATTTGAAGTAAATATAAAAGATCTCTAGAGTAAAAGAAGTACAAAAATCTGTACAGTATTAAAAGAAATGCTCTAAAATCGAAGGTTGGCAGAAGAGCATGGAACTGGAAATTTTAGGGGAAAAAGCTGCCACTTATATTATCTTCAAGTATCTAAATATATTCTTATATGGCTCACATCTGAAAAAAAGAATTTCCATACCACTCTGAAAATTCTGACATTTTATTTTGTACTTACAATAGCTGGAAATTGAATGTCGATATTTACATCTGAATTTTTGAAACCCAATCTGCTACAGGATGACCCATATAATCTCAGAGAACAATCTGAAAAAAAAATTAAGTCATAAATAAGGTGAAATTTCTCAAAAGTCATAACAAAACACTGCTATTTAAGAAATGGAACCATCAATTAAAACTATGCATGAAAGTAAGACAGTATTCAAGTCTGGTATAAATAAACAAAAAGGAACGGTTGACTCTTTGCTCTTGTCTTCATTTTATTTTATGTAACAGGGAAGGCTGTGTTGCCTGCAGTTTATGTTAACAGCTACTCTTTCATGCCAATTGTAAAACATGTTTAAAAAAATTCTAAATTATTTTATATTTTGTGCAGAAAATACTATTTGCAAGGATTTTTACAATGTGAAAGTAAAAAACAGATGCCTGACTTTGTCTTATATTTATAAACCTGATAGTATACTAAAGAGTTAATGCAAACATTTCACCTTTTAGAAAACACACACGTAATTTACTATAAAGATCATGTTTCAATAAAATAATCATAAAAATGACCGTCAGCATAAAGTTACTTTTCAGTATGATTATGAACCAAAAAAACCTTAACATAATATGCTCTCTTTAGGAAAACTTTTGAAAAATAATTTTAATATCACTGATATAACTTAAAATACTAGGCAATAAGCAATTCACTCTTCAGAGGAAGGGGTGTGTGTGTGTGTGTGTGTGTGTGTGTGTACTGCCTGTATTTACTTATGGCATTTTTTTCCCCAATGTTTTACTATTACTGTGCCAAAAAGTTATCTCCTTCCTATCAGGGGATTTTGTGGGGTTTTTTTTAGGTTTGTTAAGTCAAGTGATTTCTTAGAGTTTTAACAGTTTTCTGTGACAAAGTACATTAAATTTTATAATGGAAATCTATAGCAAAAATCATTGACATTACAAATGCCTTTCTGGGAACTTGTCTATAACACAAAGGATGAGCGCTACAGATATAATGAAATGAACCGATTCTTGCTCTTTATTTTTATGAAAGTATACACAAGTATGAATGATATGCTATATGAATGCTTTTTCAGTAGAACAAATAGTTCTATGGGTGATACGGTGATAACCTTTGAATAGTGATTCCAATCCTAACTGTGGGTTAGAATCACTTGTGGAGCTTTCTAAAAAAAAGTTTTCTGTGGCTCCACAGACATAACCTGGAAAATTAATCAACAGTACACAAAATCTATTACAAAATAGGTTCAGAGCTCATTTTAGATGTTGCAATTCTTTTTAAAAGTGGTTAAACAGAACCTTTTTCGGACACAGATAACCTGAGAATGACTTGAGTATACTTTTTATTTTAACTCAAAATGTTGCATCAATTCGAACAGGTAGGAAGGTAAACAGGTAGATACACAAGAATCCCACAGTGCCCCCATAATCTGGAACATTTAATTTAAAGTACATGTGTAAAAGGAAATTCATAATGAAGACAGGCTTAATGACAGTGCATGTAAAAGTCTTTGTTACCTTGGGGGAAAGCCAGAAGAAACAAAAACACACAAAAAATTAAGAGCTTCAGGACATGGTAACTCAATTTCTATTAGATGAAAATTATTACGGGTCGGAAAAATGCATGAGGCACTTTTAGGTAGCTAAATAGAAAAACAAATCTAGAAAATACCTGGTAACTTGTGTTGGAACACATTTTCCATGATACGTTTAATTTCTAGTCTCTGTTCCAAGTTCTCATTGTGTAAGCCAAACTCCTGTACCACTCTGTCAATGGCAATACCAATTGCATTTATCTGGGAGGGTGTAGGCAGGGGTAACGTAGTAAGCAACTCTTCCTCTTGCTTCTCCTTTTAAGATCAATATTGAGATTAAAAATGACTCACACAGTTTTTACCTTCTACCATTCCCTGAGACAACATCCTGTAGAATATTCTGGAATATTTTTCTTAGCTCTCCCTCTCACCTTAGCTGTGTTAGTCTTCAGTTCATCAAACACATACACTTCTTTATGCACATAAAGTGATAAAAGAAGGAAGGCAAAAATAAGGAAAAAGTGCAGGGAAAGAACATTAAAAGCAGCAATGACAAATTATTTGCTTTATTATTACTGGCATAAGGGCATATACCGAGATCCTATCAATGACTTCCCTCATCCTGATCCTGTTCTTAATGAAATTCACAAGACTGCCGAGCAAAACATATCTTACCAATGTAAAGTATTTTGGCTAAAATAAATTCAGTAATATAAGTAGTGAAGTTATTAATATCCTAGCCTTAAAGAGAGGAAAGTTGCAAAGGTGACAAGTAAAAAGAACTGACAAACATATTTGTTTGGGTTACATTAAACTTACCTTAATGTTCTTCTTGTGCCTCTTCTCTTTGATATGCTTATGGGCAAATGCAATGGATTCAATTAAAACATCACAAAGTTTGCAGGTGTACTTAGCTGTAGGGTAGTTTCTTGGTCGCTATAATTTAAAGAGATTTAGAGAAACATATATACTCATCTTCCAAAACATAGGCAAACAAAAGTTAGCCAGAAATGATTTCCCCGTCACTTTAAAAACTGTTAATATATTATTGTCACTCTTTACCACTATTCTAATAGTCATTTTTTGGAAGTGATTCTATTAAATCAAATTGAGTTATCACTTTTAACTCACAGTGCTTAAATGCTAATAACTGTAGTAGGGTACCTAACTCATCAAAGCACATGTTCCAATTACTAGCATAGTTTAAACCAAGACAAGGATTTTAAGTAACAAATAAAAGACGTTACCCTTTTTAGCCTGTCAATGAAGTCTCTTTTTAATCGCTCCTCTGCCTGCTGTAAGCCCAGGAGCTCCTTCGTTGAAAGCACAGACTCGTCAATCACGGGGCCTTCCAAGTCTCCGTCCTGCTCATTTTCCTCATTTCTAGTCCTACGTGGCTTCCGAGGTCTGGACCTCTGCTTCTTGTTTTCTTAAGTTAGGGGGAAAATATTATTGGCAATATTGAGTAATACCGCTCTGACAAAAAAGCAGACCGTACATATTTATTCATACATATTAACTAAATAATGTGATTATCTGAATGACATCTGAGCACAGCAAAAGGAAAGCTCTTCCATGGATAAAACACGCGAATACTCATTCACCACCTCATCTGGATACACCAGCCCATAGAAATCATCTTTTAGGAACACTGGAAAAGAATTTGCTTCAACCATACAATGTGATTTTATCATTTCTTCCAAGTATACTCCTGAACATACTCAGCAAGTTAAAATTATACTCTGAAGGCAAGTATACCTGTAATTCTAATACACCTAATTTATTATAATATACAATACAAATATATTGAATATATTCTAGTATATCTGTTATTCTAATGAAAACTATCCACATTTCCTTTCATTTTTGTAAGTGAACAATCTCAACAGAGGAAAGATGGACAATATGATCTCCAAAGAACTCAGAAATCAACTACATTCTTTTGTGGAATGAAAATCCATCATTTAGTTGTAAATTTAGCTTTCATGTAATTGGGCCTTCTCCCCACACGGATACAAGAAGTCCAAGCCAAAATTTTATTTACTGAGGACAACTAGTTCCAATCTTATCTTTACTTTCATTTTAACTTCTTTGGACAGTCTGTACACTAAGCACTTCCAAAGAAAAAAGGCCATTATTTGAAATGAAAGTTTTCTACTAGTATAGACTAATTCATTTAAACTCTGCTGTTAGTTCTACAATCTTTATAACTAATAAATGAATCTGTTCCCTTTTTTAAATTTACAACTTTTCTACCTGTGAAACTGAAGATGACTGTGGAATTGATCTATAAAAAAATTGTTTTAAATAGCTTTGATAACGTCTCTCAAGCTCTGAAAATAAATTTATCATCAATACATATGATTAAAATAAAAGCTAATTTCCCCAATTAAAATTGTGATAAATGGTTTGAATAATGTTTAAATGGCTGATCAAAAATTAGTCTTTCAAAATATAAACCTACTGAAAAGCTCTGCATGAGGCAATTCCTATGTCAAGTTTTCAGTGGAACTCATTTCTTGTATAGCAGTTACAATGAATCAGTTGGCTGAAAAAACTTCTGAGTCAGAAAAGGGAGGTATAGGATCTCTAATTTGCAAAAAGCTGTTGTCAACAGCTCTAAAGGAAAAGTAGCAAGCACTGTGCTCAAAGTACCATAAGATGAATGCATAATGAAATTCTATAAATAGCTTCTATAATATAGTAAGTGGCAATTGAAAGAAATTAATTAGGACAAATAGTTTTGTTTTTTTTAAATCCATCAAAATGGACCAAACAAATAAAATACTAAAAGGGAAGTAGTCATTTGCAGAGAAAAACTAGTCTACTTTTAATACTTGCTTTTTAACACTCCCCTACTCCCAATTATCACCATCTTTTGAGGACTGTGCTCTCCATCTGCATCAACTTCTCAGATAAGCACTTCTTTTAACTTAGAGGTGTGTGTTCTCATTTGTGTATCCTTACGAACTCTACTCTAAATAATTACATCTAATTTCAGTGTTCATAACAAGTTTCTTACTTTGGCAAACACTCATTAGAGATTTACACCAATATGTGCAATATCCATTAGAAAAGTCCGTATTAGTTCACAAACCAGTGACTGGTATGGAACCAAATCCTTTTTAACTTCTCCCTCAAATCCCAAAGGCTTTTCACTTAACTGAATTTGCTGTCATCTTCTGGAATGACAATTTCCCTCCAAAGAGCCCATTAACTCCTTGTGTTTTCTTTTTAGAGATTTTATTTTTAGGTAATCTCTACACCCAACGTGGGGCTCAAACTCACAACCCTGGTATCAAGGGTTGCAGGCTCCAGCCGAGCCAGCCAGGTGGCCCACTCCTCACTGTTTTTATACAGAGAAGTGGATGGCTGCAGAAATTCTGTCTGATGACGATGATGACGACGACAGCAACTATCATTACTGAGTATTTTTTATGTAACAGATGCAATGCAAACACTTTATGTGCACTGCCTCATTTAATCCCTGTAGTGATCCTGTCATAGATGCTGATATTATCCCCATGATACAGATGGGGAAAATGCTGGCCCAAGAAAATAACTTGTTCGGGGACAAATGACTAAGTGAAAGTAATGGGATTTAAAATAAAGATTAAAACATGGATGGAATTCTGAAATTCAGCCTTTTATCTAACAATATGAGAACTGCAAAGAACTTACTGAAATCCCCCCTTGTAGCATATCCATTCACATCTAGACTAGACCAATAACCGACAAGACAGTATCACCTTCTGAAGTGAGTTTCACAGGACTGCATGGTAAAAACAGTCAAATAAAATCTCACTGAAGGGAATCTTGAAAGATAAAGCTGGGTATTGCTAAAAAGTTCCCACAATTATGTAGAGGAAGACTACCTGGCTCATTGCAGGTGTCTTGTAACATGAATTCTCTATATACAGTATTCCAAGTCTCCCATATTTTATTTGCATATGGCCCATTATTCCATTCACAAAGGACATGTGTATATGAGTGGATATTTTCCAGCTAAGATCACTAATGGCATTGTCCCAAATACATTAAATTGGCAATCTAGGATATCTGAGGGATGAAGTACAGGGCGGTAACGTAGAACTGAAAAATAGAAAATAAGTATTAAAAAACAAAGCAACTCTTAAGATAATTTTTACTGTCTTCTCACATCATTTAATGAGACCCTTCCTTAATAAGACAGAATTCTGATTCAAGGAAAATTTCAGTCCCTTTAATGAGACCCTTTTAGAATCCTGAGTGCAGTGCAAAGTTTATACTTCAAACTGAATTTCTCTCTACAGCAAGTAATTTCATACCAAAGCTTAATATTTTTCTTATGAAGATGTTCAAGGGCTAGAAGCTGAACCGTCCTTCATCTAGCAATTGTGAAAGCGCACACCTATTCTTCATATAGAGAGAACATGGGGGTTTGGGGATTGTCTTCAATTAAAAGGACAGCAAAAAAATGTATGTACTTCTGTTCAAAACCACTTAAAAGTAACTTTTTGAGTTGCTTTTCAGACCAAACAAGAATACATATACAAGAAATTTTTAGTCTGTTAACAGTCCCTACTAATGTCTGTCTGGTTGCAAACTTTTATTCTATAAATCGGTTTTTATAATGCTACTTGAGACCAACTTTTTCTTTTAAAAAACTACTGGTAACGGCGTTAGGATGTCCATGTCCTATCTGGATACAGTAATACAGAAATACTTAAATATATACAGACTTTTAAAAAGAAAAACACCAACCAAAAACCGAGAAATTACCAATATGTGTTCGGTTTCCCTCTGTCAGATTCAAGGTCCAGTGAGGCTGAGTAAATGGCCAAAGCAGCACAGCACTCAATTTCAGTTCCACTTCCTCATCCACCACCCCGCTAAAATAAATTTAACCTCATCAGGCCACAGCTGCCTGCTGTGAAAAACTGTGATTGTACCCTGATGTATCATGACAGAGCACTAGATCAGACAATTCCTTCAATTTCATTCTAGCTTAAAGATTTACGCAGCCAAGATTTTCTCTCTCCTGGGATTCCTTTATAACACCTCATTCTATTTCTGCTATTTGATACAAGGCATATTCTCTTGCTTTTCCTACCTTCAGAAATATAAAACAGAACTTTTCTCTCATTTAATACTATCATAAGACCCCCTAGAGATAACAAATGACGTTTTCTCTGTTAAATATTCTAAATGTCCAGATCATAAGTTCCAATGCCTTACCAGTAACATGTATAGACATAAACTGGTCACTGTGAGATAACACATAAGGGCTTCTGGATAGCTAGGAGAGTGCCAACGTTGCCTAGATGCATTTAAATTTAAAAAAACTTAAAAGTCCTGACCAATTTGCCCCCCATTCCATATGGTCACTAAAAAAAGGCTTATAGCTGGGCACCTGGGTGGCTCAGTCAGTTAGGAAGCTGCTGCCTTTGGCTCAGGTCATGATCCCAGGGTCCTGGGATCGAGTCCTGCATAGAGCTTCTAGCTCAGTGGGGAGCCTGTTTCTGTCTCTCCCACTCCCTGTGTGTGTGCTCCTGTGCACTTTCTTTCTCGATTTCACTCTCTCAAATAAATACATAAAATCTTAAAGAAAAAAAAGGTTACAGCCAATATATTTAAAAGCCCATTTTTCCAAGCATAATTTACATTTTCAGACTAAGTATTGTTTTACTTTTTCCTTCATATTTATGAGTTTATTTCATTTCAGTTATTACTGTCCATAATTTTCCTGTTTATAGAAATCATTGCTACATGAACAAAATCTATTCACCTTTTAGAAAAACGTATAATCTCTTTGAGGCAATTATCATCAACAGAGGGCACTTAGAAATGAGTTTTGGTGCTACAGAAACTAAAAGGCAAAACTTTTATCTGTAATGTGTCCCAGCCTGTTTGCCATGGTCACTTCTAAGGAAAAAAAATAAAAATCTTGGACTATCCTCTTCTGGAGATTGATGCTCTATCCAAAAGACATATAACCCTCTGTTACAGGAAATATATACAGTCTATATTGCGTACTTACATTGAATACGAGTTTTTTTTAGCCTTATATTCTGTCATTTATATTATGGACACATTCGCTATTCAAATACAAAATTACAATACATAATTTAGAAAATACATACACACCACTCAGAAAATATGATATAGTCCCCAGGGTGATAGTCGCCCTCTTCTGTAAAAGGCATCAACGGGAAATATGTTTACTGAAGTAAAATGAGCCTCATAGCAAAGTGAACTTTTAAAGTGACCAGTACATGCAATATGTTGAAGTTGCCCAAATACCATGATTACAATTTTTAAAGTATTCACATTAAATAAGCAGGAACTATGAAAAATCGGAACTGCATTGCTGAAAATAATAAATCTCATTTGGATGAAAAAGACATTGCGACTTTGGGGTTGTAACTTGACAAGTTGGAACACATTACCAGGGCTTCCTGCTTCCATTTCTGACATGGTTTCTAGGCTTGTCAAGTCTTTATGAAGTAGTCGTCTTACAGTTCTGCAGCCTCTTCCATCTGGCCACCTATATCCATCCTCACTTTCCTGAAAGGAGTCTTTTCTTGGTCGGTTTATAACAGGAATTCTAGGTCCAGGTTTAAAATCCCTCCAACTGTCTGAATTACCAGCAAGTTCATCAGAGAGCCATCTCTTACTCTGATCTTTGTGGTTGTCATTTATCCAAGCAGGTTGACTGTAAATTGGGTTTTTAAATGCATAGGGATTGTTGGAAACAGCATATGGTCCTTTTCTGGGGGTATTCCCATAGTTCCCTGGTGTTATTTTTTTTTTTGGAAGGCCTTTTTCCATTTTACTGCTATGGCCTTTAGCATAATCATCCATTATTAAATAATCTTGTTGGGGATGACCCCTTCTGAAATCCTCATCATCTATAGTCCCTCGGTCTTTAGCACGTTTCACAAAATAAGGTTTTGCTGCATCTCCCATGGTCTTTGACTTCAATTTTCTTACTCTGCACCTGAAAGAAGGCATTTTGGGAAATCATCAAACTATAACAAGATATCATACCAAGCATATGAAATACCACACGTTTATTGTACAGATGCTCAAAAGCCTATACAAACTCTTCTTTTCCTAATTTCCATCACATTCAAATAATCACCGCATTACACTAGAAGTTGGGAGGCTTGAATCCTGTAATATTCTTCACGAAAATTAGTACTTACTGTTTAACATGAAGATTACATCTGTGACTAAGGGAAGCTCCCTACAGTCTCGAGAACTGCAGTATTAAAAAATGTTACTCGTTACCAAGTTGGTTGGCTTTACCTATAAAACAAAAGCGCTTCTCCAAAAAACCAAACCAAACCCTCATTCCCAAGCCTACATTGTTAGAAAACTCCGGAAAGAGTCTTTAAAAAAAAAAGTTGGCAATTACTTTTAAGTGTTATACAAAGTAACCGAAACTTTCTGTGAAAGTAGCTCTAATCCACTTTTCTGTCCCTTCTCGGTCCTTCAGGGAAGGGCCTCGGCTGCCCCTCACCACCACTATTCAGAACCTCGGGCTTCGGTCGCTTGGGCAGGGGAGGGTCTCGCTCCCCACCAAGGCTCCCCTCATCAAAGGGGCTAGGTTTTTGACCAAGAGACAATTCCAGCTAACGTCCCCGGTCCTCATTCTCTAACCCCAAACAAGTTTGGTTTTGTCACGGACAGCATTTCTCCCTCTTCGACCCCCGTTTGATCGCCCCACCCTCGATCTGCCTCAGTTTCCACCCTTCGGGGCAGGAGACAGAGAAAGAGGAGGCGTCCCCGCACTCCTGGCCACGAAGCCACCTCGGGGACCAGGAAGCAGGAAGTGACCTGCTTCCTCGATGGGGTTCCGGGGTCCCCCCGGCCGGCCAGGGGGCCGGGGCCGAATGCCTCCACCCAGGTCCCTTCTTCTCCGGCGCCGACAGGGTCTGACACAAAGTGAAGATGCGGACTCGAACCCGAGAGCTCAGTCCCCGCCGGCCTGGGGGTTCCCAGGTCCTCGCAAGTGGGGCGAGGAGGCCGGCAGGGGATGGAGCCAGCGTTTCTCTCGGGCCGGGCCCGCCCTCTACTCCGGAGACCAGGGAACCCACCGGAGAACCACCCCGGAGGCTAGTCTGGGAGGGACGCGGGGAGAGGGCGCCCCGCAGCACTCACCACCTCCGCCGCGGTCCCCCGCCTCTTCCTGTCCCGGCCGGGCTCCCTCTCCGTGTTTTCCTTCGGCCCCACTTCCGGCGCTCAGCGCTGTCTCATTGTGCGCGATTCGAAGCCGGCAGTGCCCCCACCCGAGCGCTCCGCTGCGCACGCCGGAAACGCGCCCCGCCCACCGCCCCGCCCCGCCCCGCCCCGCCCCGCCTGCTTCCGCCGCCGCTGTCGTGCGCGCCCTCCGGGGCTTGGAACGCAGGTCGGCCAGGAGTATTACCGCTCCGTCCCTCCTCTCCTGGCCTGGGCGGGCCTCACCGACGCCGCCAGTCTCCTAGGCCTTAAAAGCACCGCGGAGGCACACCTGGAACTCGCGAACAAACACCTCAGGGTTCCCTTTCTTTTCTTCTTTTGACCTTCCTAGCTGTCATGTTCTAAATGCTTTGAAAGCTTCCAGCAACTAATAAAATCAGGGAGCGTTGAGAAAGTGTGACGGTTTTGCTTTCTCTGCTTTTTAAGAGCATTAAATTTAAATCCATGAGATGCCGTGGAGCATTGGTCCTTAATGGACACATACACACTGGATATTGCCAGGTACTGTTCAGAGGGCTTTACAAATATTAACTAATCCTCATAACAAATCCTCTAGGAAAATATCATTATACCCGTTTTAAAGATGGGGAAGTAGCATTTATGGTAAAGTAAGTGGCACTGCTGGAAACCAAACTTTAATGAGGCAGAGTCCATTATTAATTACTATCTATACTAAGGTGATTTAAAACACACTGGTACAACTTTTTTATAATGCCTTATCTAGATGCTTTGGTTCTGAACAGACAGTAGAATCAAGCCAATAATCTGTCCGACAGGCAGACAATGGCCTTTAATAGGCTCCAAAGGGAGTGTGGTGATACATGAATACATTTATTATGGGACAGTAGCGCTACCACACCCAGCCGAGTAATTCTTATACAAAAGAACTGGTTGAGGAAAAGTCTGCCTCAACTCAATCCAGAGTTCTACAGGATCAGTGGAGGATACATCTTTTTGAGTTTAAAATATTTTTTATTTGCATTCTCTTAAATGTGTTTGTTCCCCAATGCCTAACTCCCATTCTAAATTTGCCTTTAAAATTCATGTTGAGGGTAAATGAGGGTCTCTCAAATGAGATGCAATACTAATCAAAAGATGTTGACAGATAATACAGCTCTTTTTGTCCATATAATACTACAGTGGGAATTTAAATTGATCCTTAAAATCCAGTTTTAAAAGTTGGTTTGATTTTTCTTTGGAGGGAATACTGAGTTTCTCAGAACTTTTGTGATGATTGTTTCATGGTCTAGACATATTTCTAACAACATGAAGCAGAAATTTGTACTCCCATCTGCTTCCAGGGACATTAACCCTGCTCCATGTGTTACATTGTATCTTCTATCTTCAGCCACACTTTGACATTGTGATACATCTTGACAAGTCAATCTTTAACATACCCAGTGCCACTGTTCTTGTTCTTTGTAGGGCCATGGAGTCAGAAGCTGAGGAGTTGTATTCACAGCTTTGTCAACCCATTTTTTTCCTAATGTGTTTTATGTACTTTGGTTAAGGGAATTGTGTTGGCTCCTTCAAATATGTCTGGAATCCAAAGTTGTCTCACCATCTCTGCTGCTTCCACCTGCCAGTCACCACCATTGCTTCACTGTATTGCTGCGATCATCAGTTTTCACTTGTGTCCTCCTTTATCTATACACGATAGCCAGGAAAGTAATGTTAAAATCTGAGCCAGATTATGATTTCCCCCTCAAGATCCCTCAGTGGCTCCCCATTCCTGTGGAAGTAAAAGCCAAAGTCCATACAATGACTACAAAGCCTCTCCCTTTACTTTTGATCTCACCCCTAATTCCTCTGACCCCTTCATTCACTCTGCCCTAGCCACACTACCTTCTTGCAATTCCTTCATCACACCAGGAAAGCTCTTGCCTCAGGACTTAGCACTGGCTGTTCCCTTAGTCTAGAATGCTTTTCCTCTCTTTGGTGTCTGTATTGCTCACACCCTCATCTCCTTAGTATTGTCTCTCAAAGGTCATTTCTCAATAAGGCCTACTTGACTATTTAAGTTGCTATTCACCACCCTCTCCACTGCCTTCCCAACTCCCCTCACCTCACCTATTGCTTTTTTAAGTTTTTTTCTTTTTTTTTTTTTTTTTTAAGGTATGCTCCATGCCCAGCATGGGGCTTGAACTCACCAACCTGAGATTAAGACCTGAGCTGAGATCAAGAGTCGGATGCCTTTAAAAAAAAAAAAAAGAGCCACCTGGGTGGCTCAGTTGGGTTAAGCATCTGCCTTTGGCTCAACCACGATCACAGGGTCTTGGGATGGAGTCCCGCATCAGGGTCCTTGCTCAGCAGGGAGCCTGCCTCTCCCTCTGCCTGCAGCTCACCCTGCTTGTGCTCTATTCTCTCTCCAAATAAATGAATTCTTTAAAAAAAAAAAAAGAGCTGGATGTTTAACCAAGTGATCCACCCAGGCGCTCCTCTATTGCTTTTTCTTGTAGCACTTACATACACCTTGTCACCTGCCTTGTCATTTAATTATTTATCATGGTTATTTGTTTCTTGTCTGTCTCCCTCTGCTAGAATATAAGTTCGACAAAGGCAAAGACAACTGTTCTGTTTAGCAGTATGTCCTCTAGAGCCTAGACCAATTGCCTGACTCATAGCAGACTCTCTGGAACTATTTGTGGAATGAATGAAAGATACAGGACCAGCCTGGCTCTACAGCAATGCTTCTTCATGAACATTTGATTCCCCTCTCTTCTTGAGGTTTATCAGTTCTCTTACAAAGGTCTGATATTACAGTGGGATTGACAATGAACTCAGAAACTTTAAAATATTCTACCCCTCCCTCACCATCTGCCTAAAATCTTTAATATCTTCATAATGCCTTTCTCTTTCTTTTCTTTCTTTTCTTTTTTTTTTCAAATTTCTCAGAAAATTATGTTAGACTACTTCTTGAATCAGGATGCATGCAGCTTTGAGTTTGGTGCAAAACCTAATTTAAACTGTAACTGGGGCACAGGGAAGTGAGAGCACCTGCCCCGGGGTCCCAAGCAGACCAGGTTCGGTCACTGGCCGCTGACCAAATCCGAAGGCAGAGAGATGAGGGGTGGTGAAAGAGGAAAGGAATTTATTTCAGTGAGGCCAATACTGGGAAGAAAGCAGGCTAGTGTCTCAAAGACTGTTTCCAAAGTGCTGAAAATACTTCTAGGTTTATATAAGGAGAACAAGGGACAAAGGTGGGTGGGTACGTGCAGGTAGGCAGTAAAGGTCAGGTAGATCCTTGTCTTGGAGTCAATCACACAGGTCTTGCTGGCTCAGGGCGCTAGTTATTGCTTGAGAGGGTAGTTTTGGTTCCCATCATGGGATGCTTCGCCTGCAGGGTCTTTTGCCTGAGTTAAGAGATAAACTGGAAAGAATTTAATGAGGAAGTACAGACTGAGGTCAAAATGGAGGTAGTTGATGTCATCTCTCAAAACTGGCTTACACAATGAGGATATTTATTGGCTCACAAAACTGGGAGTTCAGAGGGGCGTCCTAAGCTTCAATGTCAGCTTTATCGAGTGGTTATACCCTTCTGTGTATATGGACCTTATCTTCACGTACAGGGGAGGGCATAACCCAGAGTATCACAATGGCATTGGCAGCTCCCGACTTTACATCTGTCCACTCCTATATCCAGAAAGAGAGAAGGTGGCTTCTGGAAGCCAGGACCAACCTTCCAAGAAACTTGCAAGCTTGAACCAATCCCTGGTAAGGGGGATGCCATAACCCTTAGACCAGTGTTTCTCTACTAGAGGACTATTGGCATTTTGGGTTGGATAGTTCTCTGTTGTGGAAGGCTGTCCTGTGCGAGGCAGGATGTTTTGCAATGTCCTTGGCCTCTACCGAGTAGATGACTTCCCCCTTGCTGTGACAATACAAAATAATCCCCAGGCGTTGCCAGACATCCCTGGGGTGCAATATCACCTCCAGTTGGGAACCGAGTTGTAGAGCCTCAGGCTCACCGTTGGAGTGAGGGGATGGTGTCAACTTGCTTTGGGGCACTCGCATTGCTTGAGGGAGGATGGGATAATGGATAAAATCTGGGTCCTGTTAGGAAAGAGAAGGGTGAGAATGGATGGCAGCCAGCACTGTCTGTGTCACCTCTATTAAACAAATTCACCTCCAGACTTTGCAACAAACTTTGGCTTTCCTGGAAATTACGGTATGAATGGGAAAATCAAAAAACGCGTTTAGAATTTTGATGTTCGATCAGAGAAGAACTTCCAGTCAGATATCAATCTTTTTAGAATATCAGAGGAGACAGATACTTCTTTCTCTGCTCCATGGAAGGCAAAGGACAGAGGAGAATTAGGGGGGACAACATTCAGGGGGCCTTTGGGGGGCTTTCTTTGTACAGTTTTTTCGAAGACCTTCCTCCAAGTCTGGCTTAGACTGACTTTTCTAATTTCTGTGGCTTGAGGAATTGCCAAGGGCTAACAGAATCTCCTGCTTCTGCCTGCCAAAGAGTCTTCATTGAAATTACTCCGGGACCTTATATTTACAACCTAAGATGTGTTGCGTAAAGTAAAAGAAGTTTATTTCCAGTGCATGTTTTCAAATCTCAGGAAAGTCAGGAAGCCATTGACCTCAAATAATTAAAACCTAGACCTTGTTTTTCCAGAATTAGCCATATATTTATGGTCATTCATTCATTTCATTTTTTCAAGAAATGTCGAGTGCCTGATATGGGCCTGATGAGTGAGAGAAAACAGACATAGTCCAAGATATTGAAGTATTAAAAAATATGGTGATGGACAGATCTGTACTTCTGAAACAAATAACGCAACATATTTTAAGAAAAAAGAAAAAGAAGAAGATAGCAGGAGAGGAAGAATGAAGGGGAGTAAGTCAGAGGGGGAGACGAACCATGAGAGACGATGGACTCTGAAAAACAAACTGAGGGTTCCAGAGGGGAGGAGGGTAGGGGGATGGGTTAGCCTGGTGATGGGTATTAAAGAGGGCACATTCTGCATGGAGCACTGGGTGTTATGAACAAACAATGAATCATGGAACACTACATTAAAAACAAATGATGTAATATATGGTGATTAACATAACAATAAAAAAATTAAAAAAAATATGGTGATGGTGACAAATGCCCTGAAATTGAAAATTCGACTTTGAATGTACTACTCCCCCCCACCCCCCACAATTGATCTAATCTTACTCTGGGGCTCTACGCTCCTGGGAACAATGGAGGAAAAAAGTTTAACTTGCCAGTAAACATATCTCAGTCTTTGGATTTATTTTTTTTTATTTTTTTAAAGATTTTATTTATTTATTCATGAGAGACAGAGGGAGGGAGAGAGAGGGAGAGAGAGAGAAGCAGAGGGAGAAGCAGGCTCCCAAGGAGCAGGGAGCCCAATGCGGGACTTGATCCCAGGACCCTGGGATCATGACCTGAGCCGAAGGCAGACGCTTAACCATGTGAGCCACCCAGGCGCCCTCAGTCTTTGGATTTAAATCATATCTTTTATGGTTTGGTCTCTTGGATATGTGCCCCATTGTTCAGATTTCCTTCTCCACCTTCCTTCAATGCTATCTGGGGAAATGATGCTCTGTAATCATAGGGCTGGAAAGAAGTGCCCCTGGATACACATCCACAGGCTTTGTGAGTGGACTTGTTGCTTCTCTGGTGTCTTTAAAGTCTCTCCTTTGCCTTGTTGCTGGACATCTAATGTGAGTCTCAGACTCAGGGACTCACGGTTGGTTCTCTCAGTCCAGTCCATTCCAGTGGTTTGCTGTTGCCGACTTGGACTTGCTCCATACTTGATGGCATCCTGTGTCTCTCTTGACTTCTAGCTGCAACTCCCTGGTGATTTTCAGCATGGACGCTCCACTACACCCTCCTTCTCCCCCTCCCCCCCCCACCCAGTGCTGGCAATCTCTAGGCTACTTTGCCATCTGTCTTCCTTGGCACCAAGAGGAATCCAGAAACACCTGGATATTTTTCAAGGACACATAGACTGTCAAGTATGCCTGAAGTGCGAATTTCAGCTTCTTCTGCTTGGCTGTGCCCTGCTGTTTTTCATACTCCTGAAATCATCCCATGTTTCTCTTGGGTGGTCTACTTCCCTCTGGTTCCAAGCTGGGGATGGGTCACATGCTTTAAACTTTTCCTTCAAGTAATCTCACCCTCTGAGTGATGGAAAGTTCTGTTTCCCTTCCTGTTGCCATGGAGACCAGCCACTCTGTCTTTCCCTCCCCCCCCCCCAAACTTCCAAGTCACAGCCATCTCTTTTCCCCATGGAAACCGAATACCCAACTCAGGGCTGTTTCTTAGATCCCACTGTCACAGTGGAGAAAGAACCTCTCATCTCCAAACACATCAAATGCTTCACTCTAGACTTCTCTAGCCTCCCTCCAGGGCTTCTACCCCCCCCAGGGCTTTCCCAGGATCACAATTCCCAAAAGGCCTCTGAGCATTCACTGGATCTGGAGCCTGAGAATATCTCTGGGCTCACAGGCTATACCCCAGAGCCTGCAGCCCTCCCTTGGCTACCCAAAGCTGGGACTATCTGAACCCATCAGAACTCATCACTAGGCCATCTTTGGCTTTCAAGACCCAGCCCCCTTGGAAGACGCTGGAAGTTACTGCCCCTGTCCTCACTAGTCCGCTCAGCACAGATGGCATCCCTCTGGCACTGGACACAGGGCAGTGATAGAAATCAGGGCTGGATTATTCAGAAAAAACCAAACCCAAACAAAACTGTCTCTCTTTCAAAAGGAGATGTAGCTGGTGGTGGGTGGGTCTGTGGCAGAAGGAAGGAAACTTCTATTGATGGAATAAGCATTGGGCTGAGCACTTGGTACATGGGTCCGAAGAAAATTGTCCTCTCAGAATTCTACAGTTCATGCTATGTTATAAAACAGAGGCTCAGGGGCGACTGGGTGGCTCAGTTGGTTAAGTGTCCAACTCTTAATTTTGCCTCAGATCATGATTTCAAGGTCCTGAGATCAAGCCCGGAGTCAGGCTATGCATTGGGTGTGGAGCCTGCTTAAGATTCTCTGTGTTCCTCTGTCCCTTCCTGCTCACACATGTGCACGCTCTCTCATTCTCTCTCAAAGAAACAAAAAACAAAACAAAACAAAACAAAACACCCCTGAGGCTCAAAGAATGAAATAATTGGGGGGCGGGGATGGATGGCAACATGGCTTTAGGGGCCTAATCTAGTCAAGACCTGACCAGAGTCTTTCTGATTCCAAAATTTTTGTTTTTACCCTACCATGCACCAAGCCGTTGTCCTCTGATGAAGCCTTCCCACCCCAAAGAACCATTGTTCCTTTCTGAATGCTCCCATTCTGAGATCACACTCTGAAACTGGGACTCACCGGCCTCTGGCTATCCATCCAGCTCCACCTCTACTTTGCTTTGATCTTGGGCAACTTATCTTCCTTCCTGAGCCTCAGTTTCCCTAACTGTAAGCCAGAGACAAGGAACATAAAGCCAAATAACCACTATTCCTGTCTGACCACAAATAGTTCAATTGTTCTCTGTAACTTATTTTGGGGTGTGCATTTTTATAAGTTTATAAATTTTTAATGACTTGCCTTTATTGATTATTTTAAATCCATGTTAAAAATGAAGTTTTATATATGTTGGGCTTTTTAATTTTTAGATTCATCTTCTATTTGACATGCTAAATTTCCATTTAGAGTTGTGAAGTAAAATTTTCTTTTTAAAAATATAAATTAAAATGATCAAATCTGTTTGAAGAAAATTACTAATAATTATCCAGAGATGTCCAAAATCATAAAGATGATATACGCACGGTTGAACTTTGGCAAGCACTAGACCTAAGGGAGAGAAAAGAAAATACCCAGGATAAAAAATTGAGGCTGACAAACCTTTAGACACTCAGAAAAATAAGAGAAGCTGATAAAGAAGACCAAAAAAGGAGGGGCTTCACTGAATTAAAAAAAGTGTAATATATAAATCTTTTCTCTGAGCTACTCCGGCCTCCTGGAGGCCAAATGTACCAAAAATGCAGGAAGAGACATCCAGGGATTCCCTTGGGAGGGGGAGGATCTCTAACTAGTGGCTTTGGGTGGACTTAACTAATGGCATTGGGAGGGGTTACATGGTGACTCAAATTCCTGGAAGCAATTTCTGCTAACCATTATCTGTTGCTTTGGAGCTATTCACGCCTGTGCCAAAGAGGTGGAAGTTGAGAAGGGAAAATGGTAGTGTAAGGGATGGGAAAAGTGAAGTATTTAGAAATCAAAGCTGGGGGAACCCAGGAGAAAAGTGAAAAGTAGTGAGAGAAAACTGAGTCTAAATGAGGGTTGTACCAACAACATGTAAGGAGAAAATATGACTTGAGGAAAAGTCTTCATTAAAGAAGAACTGAGTTTGATGAAAGAAAAGTAGTACATAACAAATATAATAGGGTCCTAACCTTGAACTGTCTTGGTGTTCCTGAACCTGGCATGCTTTATCCCCCGGCATGGAACAGGTCAAAGTGCCTCTCAGGGTGGGGCTGCCAGATAAAATAGTGTGACCCAGGCAGTATTTGGGGCATACTTATACTAAAAAATTGTTGGGTGTTTATGTGAAATTCAAATTTAACCGGGCATCCTGTATTTAATTAATTGATTAAATAATTTTGTTGTTGCTGAATTCATCTGTATCCCTGGGGGTTTCTGCTGGGGCTTGCACTCTTGGATTCATTCAGCTGGCGAATGTTCACTCATTCTCAGATTTTCCAATTATGCTGTCTTTTTGCAGTGACCATATAAAAAGCCCCCCCCATGTTGTATTTTGAAAAATGTCAAACATACAGAAAATTTGCCAGAAATGTAAAAAATAAACATCCATTTGCTATCTATATAACTCACCAATTTTAACATTTTATCACATTCTTTCTCTCCCTCCCTCTTTCCCTCCCTTTGTGCACGTGTGTGTATTTAGCTGAACCATTTGAGAATTAGCTGCAGACATCTGGACACCTAAGCTCCCAAACCCTCAGCATGGCTCTTTCAAAAATGAGGATATTTTCCTCTAACCAGGATGCTATTCTCACACTCAGGGCATTAATTTTGACACGATACTATTTTCTAACATGACATTCATATTTTAATTTCTGCAACAGTCCCAATAATGGGACATTTGTCATTTAATGCTGTTTTACTTTTTCTATTCCTGATTTGAGCAAGAATCATACATTGCATTTATTTTCAAGCCTCTGTAGTGGTAGTGTTCTTTATTTTTTTTTAAATTTTTATTATTTGTTATTATTTTTAAAGATTTTATTTATTTATTTGACACAGAGAGAGAGAGCACAAGCAGGGAGAGCAGCAAAGGGAAAGGGAGAACCAGGCTCCTGGCTGAGCAGGGAGCCAGAGGCGGGATTCGATCCCAGGACCCTGGGATCATGACCTGAGCTGAAGGCAGATGCTTAACCGACTGAACCACCCAGGTGCCCCTATTCAGCATGTTAAAATCCATTCCTGTCAAGATCTGTTTTAATGCTCAAATTGTCCTAAATCTGGCAAGTGACACTGGTTCTTGTATCTCTTTAACATATCTTCCTCAGTTTTGAGCACTTCCTTAATTTCTAGCACAAGGTATTCTGGGATCCCCTTGAAAGTAGGCATTTTCTCGAAGGGTTTGGGGAATGGTGTTCAGAAGCAAGACCTGTAGTTGCTTGTCACTCTGGGGTGAAATTGCTTTTAGGTCTTCTCAAGGGACAGAACTAGGAAATGCTTTTCTTTCTTCCCCCTTTTTTTTTTTTTTAAGATTTTATTTATTTATTTGACAGAGAGAGACACAGCAAGAAAGGGAACACAAGCAGGGGGAGCAGGAGAGGGAGAAGCAGGCTTCCCGCGGAGCAGGGAGCCCGATGCGGGGCTCAATTCCAGGACCCTGGGATCATTACCTGAGCCGAAGGCAGACGCTCAATGACTGAGCCATTCAAGGGCCCCATGAAACGCTTTTCAAAAATAATGAGTTCATAATGACACTTCTAATTGATACCCAAGCCAACCAATACCCAAGTACAGGATTCTTCCTTTCCCTCCTCAATTTCATATTTGTATCTTTGTTCTCCCATAGTGAACTCCTTTCTTTCTTTTTTTTTTTTGAAAGATTTTATCTATTCATTTGAGAGAGACAGGGAGAGAGCATGCTCTCAAGAGAGCATAAGCAGGGCTGTGGCAGAGGCAGAAGGAAAGGGAGAAGCAGGCTCCTGGCTGAGCAAGGAGTCCAATGTGGGGCTCCATCCCAGGATCCTGGGATCACAACCCAAGCCAAAGGCAGATGCCCAACCGAGTGAGCCACCCAGGCGCCCTGAACTCCTGCTTTCTTAAAACATCAATATATTTACTAATTTGCTCATTCCTGCAATATACACAAAGCAGTTTCTGAATTGCCTCACCAATATCACTACCCAAACAAGCCAATCAACTAAAGTTCAAGATTTCTTTTGTCCTTAGAATAGATAGCCCACTGAAAGCATACAGTCAGAATACCTTTTTATTATGTCCAAAAGCTTTTTGGATCCATTGTTTTTCTTCATAATTATGTCATCAACTTGGTTATAATCAAGTACATTCATTTCTTTCACTTTCAGTTTCTGTTATCCAACTCCCCAACCCCCCCACCCCGCCACCATTCTTGTTTATTTACTTTTATTTTTTGAATATGTAAAATGTTCTGATTCAAAATCCAAAACAATGTAAAAAGTTATATTCAGCCTCATCCTGTCTCTTTTCCTCTTCCATCCCATTTCCCCCAACACCATAGGTAATCAAATTCATGTGTTTCTTATTTTTCTTTTCTGGGTTTCTTTTCTTTCTTTCTTTCTTTTTTTTTTTAGAGATTTAATTTATTTATTTGAGAGAGAGAGAGCGCACAAGCAGGGGGAGGAGCAGAGGGAGAGGGAGAAGCAGGCTCCCCGCTGAGCAGGAAGCCCGACATGAGGCTCAATCCTGGGACTCCTGAGCCGAAGGCAGATGCTTAACCGGTTGAGCCCCCCAGGTGTCCCTGTGTTTCTTTTTTCTAAAAATGAATGAGTAAATATATTTTACCTTTATCATACAAAATGTAGCATCCTACAGATAATCTTTAGCACCTTGGTTTTTTTTTCCACTCAATAATATATTCCGGAAATTAGTTTATGCCATTGCATAGAAATCTTTGTTTTTAAAAATTTTCTAGCTCTATAGTACTCCACTAAGTACACCATAGTTTATTCGATCAAACTATATGGACATTTACGGTGTTTCCAGTATTTTGCAATTACAAATAATGTTGTAATGAATGACCTTGTGCATGTGTTTTCTTGTATAGTTGGAGATGTATTTTCAGGGGAAATTCCTAGACCTGCCAAAGGGTAAATGCATATGTAGTTTTGCTACATATTACTCAATTCCCCTTCATGGGAACTGTACCATTTTGTACCCGTCAGTAGCAAATGAGAGTGCCTATTTCCTCACAACACGTCCAATAGACTGTTTTGTCAACAGTTTATATTTTTGTACATACGATGAGTAAGAAATAGCATCTCAGAGATGCCTGGGTGGCTCAGTTGGTTAAGCGTCTGCCTTTGGCTTGGGTCATGATCCCAGGGTTCTGGGATTGAGTCCCATGTCGGGCTCCTTGCTCAGCGGGGAGTCTGCTTCTCCCTCTGCCTGCTGCTCCCCCTGCTTGTACTCTCTCTCTCTGACAAATAAATAAATTAAATCTTAAAAAAAAGAAATAGCATCTCATATAGTTTTAACACCACTTCTTTTTTATGAGCTGAGCATCTTTTTATATGTCCTTTCTATTTTAAAGTGGGTATAAAACTTTGAATACTTGACTTGAATCTTTCATCTGGGTTACAATAAAATGAAACAAAATGTTTCTTCTCAAAGAATCTCCCTCTTGGTCCTTTTAAATACATAAGAAGTAGTTTTTTGGAGCTCAACCTGGGGCTTGAACTCATGACCCCGAGATCATGACCTGAGCCGAGATTAAGAGTTGGACACTTAACCAACTGAACCACTCAGGCGCCCCAGAAGTAGTTTTATAATGACGTTCGAGATAAAGCATTATATTGTAATAATATTGTAAAACAGTTTGATATGTCAAAATTATCTGAGTGGAATAAGTTGTATATTTTTCTATGCTATTTGGGGAAAGGTTAATAGTAATCTCTTTATTTGGTATATAGCTCTTTTACAAAAGGCTCTCACTTTGACCCTGTGGAGTATGTTGGGCAATCGTAATTATCCCATTTGACAGGTGAGGGAACTGAGGTGGAAAGAAGTCTGAGAACTTACCCAAGACAATGTGACTAGTAAGTGGCTGAGTCAGAATTAGAACTCAGGCTGTTTGACTTCTAATCCAGTGTTCTTTGGATAACTAGATATTGAATTGTGAATTTACATATTGGGCATTTGTGTTTCAATGGTGGTTCAGAATTGGGAGTTTTTCATGTATGTTGGTGGAAAATACATTTTTAAATTAATTTTTTTAAATATTTATTTATTTATTTACTTGAGAGAGAGACAGCATAAGTGCGGGGGGCAGTGGCAGGCTGAGGGAGAGGGAGAAGCAGGCTCCCCACCGAGCAGGGAGCCCAATGTGGGGCTCGATCCCAGGACCCTGGGATCATGACCTGAGCCGAAGGCAGACGCTTAACTGACCGAGCCTCCCAGGCGCCCTGGAAAATGCATTTTAAAAATATTGATTATTTAAGAGAAATTACTAAGTTAACATGTTAAATGTTTTCTTTTCTGACTTTGGGCATGTTCATTTGCTCAGGCTAAGCCAGACTAATAGTCAATGGAGATGCCAAGGAAAGTGGGGATAAAGTATGAACAGGGGTCTCTTTTGCCATTTTCAGACTTTCTTGAGGGTTTCTGTCAATTTCCTTTCAGTGACTTTCCACTGCTCTTGAGATAAAGATTGACTCCATCCCATGGTCCTCAGTCCCCAAGGGGCCTGGTTCTTGCCTGCCTTTCAACATCCCCCTGCCCACTCTTCCCTGGCTCTTGGCCCTACCCACACTTTGCCTCTTCTTAGTCCTCACACCTGCCACCCCAGGGCCTTTACACACATTCTTCTTCCCGAGCAGCTTTTCTCCCATTTAACATCTTCTCAACACTCAGTGCTCACGTCAAGCTTTGCTTATTCAGGGAAGCTTCTCAGATCTCCCTGACTGGGTTAATCTCTCTGTTGTTCACTATAGTACCATGTAGTCCTTCTTCACAGTACCCCTAACCACTGCAGTTTTATAAATGTTGCTGCAATGACTTGATCGATGTCTGCTTCACCCACTAATGTGCAAGCACCGGGAGAGCAAGAACTCTGGCTTTGCTCACAGCCCAGCACAGGGCCCGGCACATGGGCAGACTTCCACCAATATTGATGGATGAGAGATGGTGTGTGTGCTGTTGCATGCAAGCATGAGCACAGGGAGCTCCCTTGGCTTGGCAGACCACTTCCATACCTTCTCATCTTCTCTAGGTCTTTTTTTAACCTTTGCATATCTGCTCAGGACACTTTGAGCTTTTAGTTGATGTATGTATGTTTAATCACATTTTTTTTCCTAGCTCCTACTTCTGCTGTTCTCTGTTTTGTGAACTTTCAACTCAGACACAAACTCTACATGAACTCATAACCCACTCCTATGCCTTCATGGGTTTAGTGGTTTGGGTGAGAATCTGTGGAGTTGTGTGCTCCATTCCTACCCATCATTTCACTGACTCTTCTTCTCTCTTTCTCCCAACTCTCTATTCCCTCCAGACTCTTCTTCCTCTTCCACTTCTGGAGTGTCACAGGCCCCCCACCCTGAGCAGGGTGGTTTTGCAGAAGCCATGGTGCTGGCCAACATCCATGACCCTACAGGTATTCTTCTTCCCCAGGTGGACTGACCTGGGCTTTTCGCCCAACAAACATAGATCTCACACAAGATGAGTATCAACTACTGAGAGTAAGTAATAATAGGATAATACCATTTCATGACGTTGTGTTAGAGTGATATCAGTTCTGGCCAAGTTTGAAGGATGTCCAGGGCCCCAGCCCTTGTCATTCGAGGAGAGATTGGTGGAAGGGAGGTTGAGAGGAAGTGAGAATAATGAGTCAATTTCCTCTCACTTCCTGAGACACATCCTTCCTGCCACAGTCTTGTCATAGGCCCTCCATACATTCCAGCTACCCCCTCTCTTCCCATTTCTAGCCTCAGACAGAACAGTAGAAAAGATTACATAATCAAGAGTTCGTCTGAGGCCCTGGGCAAAACCAGATTCAGGAGAGGTCCTTTTAATTTCTGGAATTGTCAGTACGGGAGCCCTGATTGCGATGTGCCATCTTCCTTTGCCAAACACTAGAGTGTGTCTAAGTTTTCAAAGTGGGTATTTCTGCCACCCTGGGTTCTTCCATCAGATTTCATTGCATCCCTTCACCCCAAGCTGTCTTGTACAAGCATTTCATGTGATGCTGCTGCCACTTTAGAGGTTGAAGTTTTAATGCCGACCCTGGAGAGTTTTAGTTTTATTCCAGACTAGGTTTTTGTAAGTGTGAACCTTTGTTTAGATAAATCTACAACAATAAACTGCCACCTCTGCAGTCATCCAGTGCTTGCATGCCAGGAGCTGTCTGGGGGTGATAACTTGCACTATCTCATTGTATCCTCAAAACTGCCCTTTGAGACAGATCAGCAGACTATCATCCCCAATCACATAGGTTTGCAAACCAGAGCTTGGGAGGATAGGAAGCTTGTCCTGATACACACAGGTAGGCAGAGCAGAGCCAGAATTTGAACCTCTGACTCATACCAAAGCCAGTGAGCCTGAATGTCAGGCTATTTACACCGCTGGAGGGGAGGGACGGTGAGGAATGAAAATCAGTGTTTTGTTAAGTCAACAAACATGTTTGCATATTTCTGTATAAGCAGTGCGATTTCCCCATAGGAGTCACACAAGAAGAAGGAGTAACTCCTAAAAACACATTAACTTTGCTCTGCCTTACCTGCTGTTAGTTCTCATTTTCTCTTGTCAATATCTTGCAACTTTGTTTTTTTTTTGCCAGCATCTTTTTTTGTTACCCACGAACCAAAAAAC